>NC_088356.1:30015000-30190000 GCF_036884655.1 Musa acuminata AAA Group | reverse complement strand
TCTAGCGGTGATCCACACAACAAGACTGCAACAACACTCCACAAAACTCCAGGCCTGCTTTGAGGTGGAGAGGGGGCGGAGAATAGGAGAGGCAAACAAAGACTCTAGCATATAAACCACTAAATCCCTCCTATTTATAGAGGTCACATGTCAACTTAACCCTAATGGATCCTCCCTTATTGGGTATTGGATCTGCTAGTCATAGGTGCCCAGCAAGCCAATCACGTGAGTGATGGCACGTGCGACTTGATACAGAATCTTTTTTACTTATTATATTTTGGCATATATCACTTTATAACTATTGCATATATGCATATATATATTGTGATGTTCTTGGATTTATGCAATGGGAATCGGATCGCGATGAGATCATGAAAATGAGATCGATTCACTTTTAAACACATATCCTAAATAATCCCGGTCATAGGTTACTTGAGAGGGACATCGTGATAACCGGACAGACTGGTGTGTTGTATACCTATCTATATGATGGATGCAGTAGGTCTCATAGTTGCTCGTGTAGGGACACTAGGGGTACAGTACAGGTGATCATTGGAGAATGAGTTCACTGATTGGTTCGCTTACGGAATGCTGGATGGTTGATGATGCCTTATTGTTAGACAGTGATTCCATAGTCCTAGTGGTATATCTGGTCCTTAGACTTGGGACACCAAGGATGTCCTGTATGAGTGCTCCACTCTTTGATACCAGACTTATAGGTTTGGCTATCCCAGATCTAGTACAACTGGTCATTGGGAGTGGTAGTCGACCTTACGAGGGCTATTGAGTGTCGATAGAGGATCATCCACTCTCGGAGTCATGAGAGGAATATCCCATGTGTTCTTGCTCAAACAAATCCCTGGCCAGGGTCATTCCGGTTGAGAGAGAAAGAGTTCTTCGGGAGAATCCGATTAGAGCGAGACTCGAGTAGAAACCGTATGGGTCTGACAGCACCATGCTCGATATACGGTCTCTGGGATATTAGATGGATGAGAGACTATAGGTACACGGTAACTGAGGACAGACAGGTCTAATGGATTAGATTCTCCTGTATCATCTGGGGACTATGGCATAGTGGCCTAGTACATCCGTAGTCGATGAGTCAAGTAAATTATTACAAAGATAATAATTCACTAAGTTAGAAGGAGTTCTGACAGGTATGACTCATGGCCAGCTCGATATTGGGCCTAGAGGGTCACACACATATGGTAGGCATTGCGATGAGTAGAGGTTCGGATATGAGATATCCGACGGAGCTCTTGTCTTATTAGATATCCAATAAGCCCCTGAATTATTGGATCCCATGGACGAGATCCATTAAGAGCTCATGAGAGATTATTGGATAGAGATCCACTAATCTAAAAGGCTTGGGTTATTGGATGTAGATCCAATACCCACTAGGCAAGGATCCATTAGGGTTTGATAGGGGACCTCTATAAATAGGAGGGATTTAGAACCTCATAGGCTAGAGCCTTTGCTTGCCTCTCCTATTCTCCTTCCCCTCTCCACCTCAGAGCATGCTTGGAGTTTCGAGGAGCGTCGTCGCAGCCCTACTGTGTGGATCACCGCTAGAGAGGAGGACGCTTGACCTCCTTCACCCTCTCTTAAGGATCTGCAAGGAAACAAGGATATACGATCTCCCTAGGTAACACAATCTATTCTATATGCAGTTTTTCAGTTTCGCGGATTTTGCGCACTAATCTTCGCACAACGACGAACATCTCTTTGGGAATTCGGGATTTTGTTTTTCTTGTTCTTCCGCTGCGCATGTGATGTCGTCCCCAAAGATTTTCCCAATAGTGGTATCAGAACCAGGTTGTTCGTGCGAAAGATTGGTTTTAAACTGCGTGTGTTGTGTTTTGGAGAAGCTTTTGACGTCAAAATCGTTGATGCAAAAGAGAAAAAGGGCAGCAACTATTGCTGTCCTCGCTACCATCATAGATGGCAGCACTGCCATCTGCTTGCAGGCAGGCAGCCTGCAGCAGCGGCCGCAAGGGCAGCGGCGCCTGCGGCCGCTACTCTCGCGTGGTGACGCGCCGTAGGGCAGCGACGCTTGTGGCCGCTGCTCCCGCTGGCAAAAACCCAGCAGGAGCGGCCGCCCGATGAGGCAGCACCGCCTACAGGTGTTGCCTTGCGGGCAGAACCGCCTGTGGAGGGGACGACGTCCACAGGGGCGCCCGCCCGCGGAGGCGGCGACGCCCAGCTGCAGGGGCAATGCCGCCTGCATGTCACGGACAAACTTCTAAACAGGATGTTTGATGTAATGCTTATGTATGTCCGTGTCTTTTGGTATGTTCATGCCTTGTACAGCCTGTAGAGGGATGGCCGAAGGCTTAATAGTCCCATTTTAGTTGGGTTGGTGGCCTCTTTAGGCTTGTAAATAAAGGTTGTGTCATATGGACACGTGCGAGAGATTTTTGATTTATAATGGACCATTTTACCCTTTGTTGTGCAACTGTTCAGAGTTTGTAAAGTCTGTTTGTAATTTGTATTGTCTATGAAGTGTTTTCCGGAGATGTTTGCTTGTGGATCCTGATTGAGGTGTTCTCTCTAACCCGTTCTCTCTTTTGTTGGTCATAAGGGACAATGGGAGGCTTCAGGGAGGCTGACCTTTGCGGACGGACACGTAAGGGTGCTGCACGACTTAGGCAAAACCAGCTAAGTCCGTGACAAATGGTGTAACATCCCTCATTTCTGAATTTTCGTATAAGTTTCTAGTTGTAATGTAAGTATCTATTTTAAATTTGATAAAAGAGCCAAAATATGAATCTGAGAACTTATTCATAAGATTTGGGGGATTTGTTCAAAAAGAAAAAAAAATCTGAGGACCTATATGTAAACCTTGAGGACCTAATCATAAATATAATAATACAAGGACTAAACTGTAAAATACACAAAAATATAAATCCCACCGTTTAAGCCTCTCTGCCTTCGTTCTTTAAGGAACCAGAGAAGGCAGCTGTGTGGAAGAACAGAGAAAGAAAGAAAGAAGAAGAGAAAAAAAAATGGGGAAGAAGAAGAAGAAAAAAATTGGGGCTTTGAGGTTTCTTACTCAAATCTTCTCAATTGGGTCATAATTCTTAAAGACAAGTGTTCTAACCTCATTCTATAGAAGTATTAGTCTCTATTCTTATATTGATTCTGAAAGATTTCTGCTTAGAACCTGATATTTCTCTCTTTGGACATAAAACCAAGGATCTGGAATTTTTTCGGTAAACTGAACCCTATACACTGTTTCAGCTATAATTTTTAGCACCAAATGTGGATTCAGGCAGGACCTAGCTCTTTGAAATTAGACTCTTATATATTTCTTTTGACACTGATTTTGTAGATTTTGAGCACCGAATACTTACCCAAACGTCTGTTTCAAATGAGCCTATATATGCTGCAGAAAAGGGATCAAAATTTTTGACCTTTCGATACTAAAATACCTATAAGTCCCTGTTGGAAATTCTGATTTGTACTAAACTAACTTCATTTGAAACTAGACTTGTAGACCTTTCTTTTGACACATAGATTGAAAATTTTGGAATTCAAATACCTATCCTGTTATCTGTTGAATCCGACCCTATGAATTCTGTAAAACAGTGATTTTGTTTTTGACCTTGTGTTACCAAATCAAAGGTAACTCCTTGTTGGAAACCATGATTCGTACGAAGTTTGTTTCATCAGAAAATAGATTGGTATATCTTTCAAAATTAGCCTTCTTGAGGGTATTGGAGCATAATTGACAATCTGAAGTATTTATCCAATGTGCCTCTCGAATTCTGTCAGAAATCGAGCTTTGATCGATTTCGCATCTTTTGTTTTCGTTCGTTTGGAAATAGATTTCATTCAGTTCCCTTCACTCAATTGTGGCTTATATTAATGCTTGAATTCTCGTTTGCTCTTGTCTATAAATTATTTCCATTCATGAACATATTGTGTAACGTTTATGCTATATCACATTGACTTATATAGGCACATGTATATCCCATTGTTCCGCATTTGCTTTCGATATGTGCCTATTCTAGTTTCATTCATTTGGATATCGAATTCATCTAACCTTCTTATTTGAATTGAGTTGTATATGATTGCTTGGATTCTGTGTGTGCCCTTGCTTTCATTTCCTTTCAAATCTGAATATAATTGTGAAAGATTATTGCTTACATCGTAATGTTTCATAAAGGCACATGTACATTTCGTTGTTCCGCATATGCTTCCGATATGTCCCAATTTATTGTTCACAATACCCTTTTGTACTCTGGTGTTTGTGGGATTATTTGGACCTTTGCTAGAAATGGTAAAGGGTATGTGCTTAGAGCCCACGATGCTCTAGATTATGTTTGGTGGTCATTCAGAAATGGATAGACCATATTATGTTTGGAATCCCACTTCACCTTATATCTGTTTGATATGTAATTCAGAACCGACCTAGAACTTGGGTAGGGTGAGAGGGCTCGAGTAGGAAAGGGCTACCCGTGGATGGAGTCGAGAACTCATCACGGCGTGGAGCCACCACTGAGTTAAACCTCACATGCACTATGCTAGGGTACGACGTCTGAGCTTCTATTTCGTATTTTGTATTGATATGCTCCAAAATGTTTCCTATGCCATTGATATACTTCAAAATGCTTCACATACCATTGATATATTCCGAAATGTTCCATTTGTCATTGATATGCTCCGGAACATTTCATACGCTATTGGTATGCTCCAATTACTCTGTGCTCCATTTGCTATGAACTGATATGTTCTGAAATGTCCTATTTGCCATTGATATGCTCCGGAACATCTCGTACGCTATTGATATGCTCCAATTACTCTGTGCTCCATTTGCTATGAACTGATATATTCTGAAATATCCTATTTGCAATTGATATGCTTCGGAACATCTCGTATGCTATTGATATGCTCTAATTACTCTATGCTCCATTTGTTATGAATCCAATATGTTATAAATGAAATGACATTTACGATTCTGTATCTAATGAGATGATATCCTTGAATCTCTTGGATTCTTTCTTGCATTGTGATATCTTGTTCGTTTGAAACTGTCCCTTTTTGTGCTAGATATGCTTTGTCACTTGCTGAGTTGTTTTTAGCTCACTTCGTTGTTATATAAATCTTTCAGGTCAGTTTGTCACACTTTGAGATGTTTGAATTGGGCTGAGGCAGTGGAGAGCTATTCAGAATTATGGGCAAGTCTTGTTGGTTATTATGTTATTGTTGTATAAGCATATTTTGTATGTAATAAAATGTTGTTGATGAACCGAAATGGATATACTTCGTAAAAGTGTTAGAAGATCTCTCTTATTTGGAATTTCAGAATGTTAAGTCTAGTTTACGATGATATGAACTTGTGGTAAATGGTTGGAGTTATGATTGTATAAATTACATAGCTTGTGGATTTATAAATGTTGTTCATGTTTGTCAAGTTGGCTTGGGTTACCATAAATGTGAATTATCGAGTGATGTGATATATGATTATAAACTGCGTAGGTTTTATAGATATGAATTTGATAGAATGTTTTTCAATGTCCTCAAATGTTAGTTTGGATCCTGAATTAGTTTGTGATGAAAATTTTTAATATCATGGATATTTTGAGGGGCATGACAGATGGTATCAGAGCGGGACAAGCACTCATAGAAACACTTAGCTTGCAAATGTAGGGGACCTAGCGGGGCTGCATTGAGGGCAGTCAGCACACGCACGACCGTTTGGGGGAAAACGGGCATGGAGATGTAGGGAAAAGGAGTCGCTTGGAGGAGCGGGCATCTGACATTGGCATTCAGAGGAATGGCCAACCCTTCGCGCAAGAGGCACCACAAGAACAGGCAAGCTTGGAAGAATGCGGAGCGCACAAAGGTTGGGATGACTGAGTTTGAGCTGTGGCTCAACGTTGACAACTATACTTGATGGTGCTCAAGGCAAGCGAGGCGCTTGGTAAAGGATGAGACCATGCAAGGTGGAATGAGTTGCTCAACGACCAAAAGAGTTATGCAAAGCTCAAAGAGGTGAGGGGAATTGCTAACTCGAAGAATTTGGTACTCATGCATGGGCTTGTATGCGGACGATGGAATGTTTGTGGCCATCCCAAGGCGACCGAAACTCGCACAATGGAGCATTGAAACTTTCTCTTCGGCATGTGAAGGATACGTCCGTAGGAGGCTGAAGTGTGCAACGAGTTCAGCATGTTGCTAGGCCTTGAGTGGTGTAGCGGGGGTTGTATTGACGTGGAGTCGCAATCTAGCAAGTGCATTTGCAGGAGGCAGAACAATGCACAGTTTGTTCAGCAGATCGGAGTAGTCCAAGGGGATGGTGGTCTCCGAAATGAAGAGAGATATTGCTCCAATGGGACAGTTATCCAGGAGGGATAAGTCCTGGCTCTCTAGAGAGAGAATCATATGGGACGGACCTCACAAGTTGAGGAGGAGTACCTCAACAAACAACAACTCCACGAAGCTCAATGGACTGAGCAAGCAGCGAGGAGTCGTTGCATGATCTCGCTCGAGAGAATGCATTGGTGGATGCATTGCGATATCAAGTGGGGGAGCAACCCAAAGCAACTCAAATGAAGGCATACTTGGAGTCGATATGGAGATCAGACTCAAGGGAGGGCTGACCCGCGGAGTAACTTGGGTGTAACTTAGCGAAGTACCCAAGCCGCATGAAGGGAGCCAGCATAGAAGTTGGAACATGGAGCAGAGGCACAGTGCTTTCCTTAGACAGAGGTCAAGGACATGAACTCTTGCAGAGGCAAGAGTAGGATCATGTTGTTCCATGGGTCCTTCATTTTGACGGAGCAGACTCATCTTGCATTGTGCCGAAGACGAAGGGAGCTTCTGGGCACATGCACCTTATCTCGGAGAAGCATTTGATGGAGGAACTAAGGCGACTCAATTTGCGAAGGCGAAATTGTGTTCAGAAGGCCTTAGCACGGGGCAAGAGGACTCAGAGGTGGGTACTCTTGAAGAATATGCCACAGTGTTGCCATTCAAGTTGTCATGAAGGAAGCGATGCGCAGCGGAGATTGTGCTGGTAGGGGCAGTGACCCAGGACCCAGACAATGGTGCACAAATTACAGTGAAGTCGGTGGACTTCGGGAGCTACTAGGTGACGGACTGTCCTAGAGCAGTGCTTCATCTAGGTGTGACCCAAGAGTGGGTGGATGAAGGTCGATTGCCAAAGGAGTGAACAAAATCGAAGGTGGAAAAGACCCTGCAATGTATTGGCAGAGGCCACACATGGAGGGTTCACAATTCGAGTTTATTCCACAAGGATCAGAATGCAATGGAGATGTCACCAGGAGGCGACATGGTGCAGCGGATCGTAGCGGATCGTAGGCGACATGGTGCGATACACATGACATAGTCCTGTGAGGGGCTAGATCATACAGAGGTATGATCGGGAGCTACTGAAAGCTCCACTTCGGTGAACAACACGATGGCAAGAAGGGCTATGGATTCAAGGAGTGAAGGCCATGGTACCGCAGAGGCGGGTCTTCCGTGCGTGCATCGAATTTTGCATCGGATGAAAACCTTGGTCATCAGCATATGGGGGCTGGGTTCCACCAAGGGAAAAGTTCGAATGCAAGTACCAGTGAGTTCCATGGGAGGGACTTGATCATGCAGAGGTATGATCGAAGCAGCTGGAGAGTTGGACTGCTCCAGAGCTCATATTCGCTTAAGGGAGCCCGACAAGTCAGAGGACAAGGTCGAGTAAGCGAACGTTGCTGCCAAGGAAGCTAAGGAGAACAGAATCGGTGCAAACCCTACAACGTGATGGCAGAGGCCATGCATGGGAGTTGCAGTCTGTCTTTCCATCGACCAAACGGACTGATTGGAGAACACAGAGGTATTGAAGCAGGGGGTCGAAAGGGGCGAGGAAGCAACGACGAGTCCAGAGGGACTTAGCTACCCAAAATCAAGCATCAGTTAGAATGGAGGTGGACTCGGAGGAGTGCCACAGAGGCATATCTACTGATTGTGAAGAAAAGGGATGCAGATGCGAGGCGACAGATAGTAGGGCCATGGGCATGGCAGCGCCATGGTACTGTAGAGGCGGGACTTCCGTGAAAGTCATTGATCCCTTGCTCTCATGGAGGGAGAGCGCTTGGTCGTGAAAGGGGCCGAAGAGGTGCAGCATGCAGAGGCAATCTTCAAGTACCGAGACAAGGCTGAAGGGCAAAGGCCGAGGAACTTTGTAAGACCGGTGTCAATGAGTTTCTCATCAAGATAGCTGAAAGTGAAGGACTTCGGGTCATGCAAGAGGGCATAACCAAGGAACGAAGTAGGCAATACGTGGTGTTGTACCTTTGCTACTTAGTGGAGTAGGCGGCAGGGTTGATAGAGAAGACAGTACAATCCTAAAGGCGACCAAACCTATTGCTGAATCTCAGATTTTGATGATGAAGTTAATTGTCATTTGTTATCTAATCTATATGTTGAGATAAGTGTGCAGGATTAACTACGATGAAAGTAAGATATGCAGCAGGAGTTGCGCCGGAATCAAGACAATGATCACGTTGGGAGTTCGAGAGTTCGATGGAAGTTCGGACAGTCGTCGGAGGTTCTATGGGAATAAATTTGAGAAGTCCATGAGCTTGCCAAAGAAGCTCATCGGAACTCGCCAAGTGGATCGTCACAAGTCCAGGAGTTTGCCGGAAGTCCGTAGGAGCATCACCGA
This sequence comes from Musa acuminata AAA Group, assembly GCF_036884655.1. Classification (NCBI taxonomy): domain Eukaryota; kingdom Viridiplantae; phylum Streptophyta; class Magnoliopsida; order Zingiberales; family Musaceae; genus Musa; species Musa acuminata. Next base: position 30,181,332 of record NC_088356.1, on the reverse strand, counting down.
GGGTTCATCGGATGATCGATAGAAGTTCGCCGGAAGCTCGCCGGAAGAAGCGATTGACGCATCGGAGTAAGTTGCAGTAAATGTCTTAGGAAATATCATAGTTAGCACAATGATTAAGTTGGAAATGGGAGGTGATCCCATTAAATTAATCTTGGGGCAATTGTGCCCCTGAAAAACCCAAATTGGGCCGAATGGATCAACCCATTCGGACCCTGATTTCTGCCAGGCGGTTGAACCACCCCAGCCAGGAGGTGGCACCGCCTGAGCTCGATCTTCAAGCTCTGGCAGGAGGTGCAACCGCCTTAGTCACGCGGTGGCACCGCCTGAGCTCGGTCTTCGAGCTCTGGCAGGAGGTGCAATCGCCTCAGTCAGGCGGTGGCACCACCTGAGCTTGATCTTCGAGCTCTGGCAGGAGGTGCAACCGCCCCTGATAGGAGGTGGCACCGCCCAGAGGCTCAGTCTTCGAGCTCTGCCAGGCGGTGCAACCGCCTTAGTCAGGAGGTGCAATCGCTAGATCCCGAAATTCCAGGAATTAACAGTTTTGAGCTCGAAATTCAAACTGAGTTGGGGCCTATAAATACCCCACCCTTTCAGCATTGAAAGAGCACCAAAAAACACACTGAAATCCTGATCTTATTCTATGATTTTTAGAGCTCAAAATTGTTGTAAAGGCCAAAAGTTCTTCTCCCTCTTTTCTTCCAAGTTCTGATCTTTAAAGAGAGGAGAGAAAATTCTGTAAGGGTTATCTCCTAAGCCCGTCAAAAGGAGTGAAACTGTAAAAGGGTAGTTGGCCTTCGCCTATTGAAGGAAGGCCTCTAGTAGACGTCGGTGACCTCGTCGGTGGAGGAAGCCAAAAGTGGATGTAGGTCAAGATTAACCGAACCACTCTAAATCTCGGTTTACATTTACTTTGAGCATCTTATCCTTACTGCAAACCTCCTCAATAGCTTACTGCCTTCTGCACATTTACGATCGTGTTTTAAAGTTCAGTATTTTCCGAATCGGCGTTTAGACGTAAATCAGTTTTATCGTACGAACATCATATTTCAGTTTGCGCTTACATTTTAACTTTCATCATAACTGCAAAATGCCTTCATAGATTTCCTTTAACTACATCTCGCTTGATTACAAGTTAAAGAGATTTACGAATCGGCTTTTATATCGAAATCGCTTTTATCGTACGAACACCTTTTTAATCGTCGAAAATTTTCCGCTGCACTAATTCACACCCCCCCCCCCCCCCCCGTTAGTGCTCTTGATCCTAACACCTATGAGAGAATTACTCCAAGTTGGGGTGAAAACTTCCTGCATTCCAGAAGTTCGATGGCATTGAGAAGGTGAATCACAGTAACTAACTCAACGCAAGGAGTGCAAACACTTCAAGTACTTCAGAAGTGTGAGCAAAGAGTAGGCGAAGGCTAGTAACCAGCTCGATACATGAAGTACAACCTCGAGGAGGCGGGCGAAGTCAAGTAACCTTTGCCTTCTCAACTCTTAAGAGAATGGGCGAAACCGAGTACCCCAATTCTCTTATCTATCCAGTAGAAGAGCTCTGCATATGTTCAAAGACCCTTCGAAGATAATAGAAGACAATAGTTGTCAAATCCTCACCAACGGTGATCAGTGTTACTGAGAGTAGATTGTCCGCTTCATTTCCCAACGAAATTCCAATCGAAAGCGGAAGTGATGCGAACCTACTTGGATGTGACAACTAAGTGAAAGAAGAGTCAATGAGCAAATTTGGTGGAGGAAGGACCCAAAACTTCAGAAGTTTGCGAGACGATGCTCGTTAAAGCTCCAACAAGCATCCACCCAGTTCAAGTAGCATGAGGCATTTGAGAGACTAGCGCAGTAAGGATGGTCTTTTCCTTCATCTGGGGGATCCACAGGAATCAACAAGGATCAACACAACTCAGCCAACCCCACACCAGAGTCAGAGTCATTGGTGAGTTGAAGCAGCATGGCGGATCAAAAGGTTCGACTACTCAAAAACAGCAGCGGGGATCAACTGGGAGCCAAGAGGCGCATTGTAGCTGGAGCAGAAGATTGAAGACTCAGCAAAGGCGAGGAGTTGCAGTGTCGACAAAGGCTTCAACGAGGACGTCGAAGGAATAAGTGGGGGAGAATGTCACGGACGAACTTCTAAACAGGATGTTTGATGTAATGCTTATGTATGTCTGTATCTTTTGGTATATTCATGCCTTGTACAGCATGTAGAGGGACGGCCGAAGGCTTAATAGTCCCATTTTAGTTGGGTTGGTGGCCTCTTTAGGCTTGTAAATAAAGGTTGTGTCATGTGGACACGTGCGAGAGATTTTTGATCTGTAATGGACCATTTTACCCTTTATTGTGCAACTGTTCAGAGCTTGTAAAGTCTGTTTGTAATTTGCATTGTCTATGAAGTGTTTTTCGGAGATGGTTGCTTGTGGATCCCGATTGAGGCGTTCTCTCTGACCCGTTCTCTCTTTTATTAGTCCTAAGGGACAATGGGAGGTTTCGGGGAGGCTGACCTTTGCGGACGGACACGCAAGGGTGCCGCACGACTTAGGCAAAACCAGCTAAGTCCGTGACATGCAGGCGAGGGCAGCGACCCTGCCCTCCGCCGCACAGCCTGTAGTTGGCAGGGTGGTGGAGGCGGTGGTAGTAGTAGTAGCAGAGGAGGATGAGGGCATTAGGGTTTTCTAGGCAAAAGATAGTTTTACCCATCGGAATTTGAGAAATTTCAGTTTCTATCTTTTGTCTAAATTATGAAAATACCCCTAGGAATTAAGAAATTCCCTATATGTCCCTGATTTCATACAAATACTAATTAATTAAAAAGTTTAGTTGATTATTATTTTTTATTATTATCTAGTAGTCCTACATGATGATGATCATTTATACATGTGATGTATAATGTGTGGACGGATGATCATGGACCGTGTGATATGTGTACTTGTGATTATTATTATTGGGGTCTGCGAGCCTCCATTATATTTCTCGTTTATTGTCGGGCCTGCGTGCCTATGATTAAGTTGTAATCACATGAGGAGGCGCAGCGGGAGCATGGATGCGATAGCGGGACCCACGAGACGAACGATCGCGATGCATGAAGATGCATCGAGATGTCGACGGAACCGACAAGGACGAGATGGACGATCACAGGGCATGGAGATGCATCATTGCACACATAGATCTTGATGTAAGTGATTAGGCCTACTAGCTCGGGCCTAATCACATTAGGTTGTGGTCCATGATCATCTGGTGTGATTGCTTATACACATACTAGATATGTATATATATTTACATGCGATGTAGATATATATTAAATATGTATATGTGCGACATGTCATATTAGGAGACCAAATCATAGAAACATCTCTCTCGATAATATTAAGTCGGTAAACTTGATGTCACGGATAAACTTCTAAATAGGATGTTTGATGTAATGCTTATGCATGTCCGTGTCTTTTGGTATGTTCATACTTTGCCCAGCATGTGGAGGGACAGTCGAAGGCTTAATAGTCCCATTTTAGTTGGGTTTGATGGCCGTTTTAGGCTTGTTAATAAAGGTTGTATCATGTGGACACTTGTGAGAGATATTCGGTCGATAGTGGATCATTTTACCCTTTGTTGTGCAACTGTTCAGAGCTTGTAAAGTCTGTTTGTAATTTGCATTGTCTATGAAGTGTTTTCGGAAATGTTTGCTTGTGGATCCCGAATGAGGCATTTTCTCTAACCCGTTCTATCTTTTGTGGGTCCTAAGGGACATGGGAGGCTTCGGGGAGGCTGACCTTTACGGATGGACACGCAAGGGTGCCGCACGACTTAGGAAAAACCAGCTAAGTTTGTGATAGATGGTATCAGAGCGGGACAAGCACTCATAGAAACACTTAGCATGCAAATGTGGGGGACCTAGCGGGGCTGCGTTGAGGGCAGTCAGCACACGCGCAACCGTTTGGGGGAAAACAAGCATGGAGATGTAGGAAAAAGGAGTCGCTCAGAGGAGCGGGCATCTGAGATTGGCATTCAGAGGAATGGCCAACCCTTCATGCAAGAGGCACCACAAGAACAGGCAAGCTTGGAAGAATGCGGAGTGCATAAAGGTTGGGATGGTTGAGTTTGAGCTATGGCTCAACGTTGACAACTATACTTGATGGTGCTCAAGGTAAGCGAGGCGCTTGGTAAAGGATGAGACCATGCAAGGTGGAATGAGTTGCTCAGCGACCGTAAGAGTTGTGCAAAGCTCACGGAGGTGAGGGGAATTGCTAACTCAAAGAATTCGATACTCATACATGGGCTTGTATGCGGATGATGGAATGTTCGCGGCCATCCCAAAGTGACCAAAACTCGGTGCCATGGAGCATTGAAACTTTCTCTTTGGTATGTGAAGGATACGTCCATAGGAGGCTAAAGTGTACAATGAGTTTAGCATGTTGCTAGACCTTGAGTGGTGCAGTAGGGGCTGTATTAACGTGGAGTCACAATTTAGCAAGTGCGTTTGTAGGAGGCAGAACAATGCACAGTTTGTTTAGCAAATCAGAGTAGTCCAAGGGGATGGTGGTCTCCGAAATGAAGAGAGATGTTGCTCCAATGGGTCAGTTATCCATGAGGGATAAGTTTCGGCTCTCTAGAGGGAGAATCATATGGGATGGACCTCACATGTTGAGGAGGAGTACCTCAACAAATAACAACTCCACGAAGCTCAATGGATCGAGCAAGCGACGAGGAGTCATCGCATGATCTCACTTGAGAGAATGCATTGGTGGATGCATTGCGAGATCAAGTGGGAGAGCGACCCAAAGCAACACAGATGAAGGCACACTTGGAGTCGATATGGAGATCGGACTCAAGGGAGGGCTGACCCGTGGAATGGTGGGCGCGAGGGCCACCATCAACTCAATGCAAAAACGAGGAGCGGAGCAACTTGGGTGTAACTTGGCGAAGTACCCAAGCCGCATGAAGGGAGCCAACATAGAAGATGGAACATGGAGCGGAGGCATAGTGCTTTCCTTGGACAGAGGTCAAGGACATGAACTCTTGCAGAGGCAAGAGCAAGATCATGTTATTAGGATCAAGAGCACTAAGAGGGGGGGGTGGGGGGGTGAATTAGTGCAGCGGAAAACTTTCGATGATTAAAATCACGTTCATACGATAAGAGCGATTTCGGTAGAAAATCCAATTCGTAAATCACTTTAACTTGTAATCAAGCAAGATGCAGTTAAAGCAAGTCTATGAAGGAAGTTTGCAGTTGTGATGGAAATTAGAATGTAAGCGTAAACTGAAATATGATGTTCGTACGATAAAACTGATTTACGTCTAAACGCCGATTCGGAAAATACTAAACTTGAAACACGATCGTAAATGCGTAGAAGTCAGTAAGCTATTGAGGAGGTTTGCAGTAAAGATAATATGCTCAAAGTAAATGCAAACCGAGATTTAGAGTGGTTCGGTCAATCTTGACCTACATCTACTTCTGGCTTCCTCCACCGATGAGGTCACCGACGTCCACTAGAGGCCTTCCTTCAATAGGCGAAGGCTAATCACTCTTTTATAGTTTCACTCCTTTTGACGGGCTTAGGAGACAACCCTTACATAATTTTCTTTCCTCTCTTGACAGATCAAAACTTGGAAGAAAAGAGGAAGGAGAACTTTTAACTCATACAACACTTTTTGAGCTCTCAAAAACACAGAGTAAGATCAAGATTTCAGTGGTTTTTGGTTACTCTGTCATTGCTGAAAGGGTGGGGTATTTATAGGCCTCAACCTAGTTTGAATTCCGAGCTCAAAATTATCAATTCCTGGAATTCTGGGGTCTGGCGGTTGCACCGCCTGGCAGAGCTCGAAGACTGAGCCTCTGAGTGGTGCCACCTCCTATCAGGGGCGGTTGCACCTGCTACCAGAGCTCGGAGACCGAGCTCAGGCGGTTGCACCTCTGTCAAAGGCGGTTGCACGGCCCAGCCAGAGCTCGGAGACTGAGCCTTGGGCGGTGCCACCGCCGACCTAGGCGGTGCCACCTCTGGCCAAGTAATCTGGGTCCGAATGGGTTGATCCATTCGGCCCAATTTGGGTCTTTCAAGGGCCCAATTGCCCCAAGATTAAGTTAATGAGATCACCTCCCATTTCTAACTTAATCATCGTGCTAACTACGAATTTCTTAAGGCATTTACTGCAACTTGCTCCGGTACGTCAATCGCTTCTTCCGACGAACCTTCGGCAATGCTTCGGCGGACTTCCGGCAAACTTCTGGACTTGCGACGATCCACTCGACGAGTTCCAACGAGCTTCTTTGGCAAGCTCCTGGACTTCTCGGATTTGTTCTCGCAGAACCTCCGATGACCGTCCGGACTTTCGTCGAACTCTCGAACCCCCAACGTGATCATAGTCTTGACTCCGGCGCAACTTCTACTGCATGTCTTACTTTCATCGTAGTTAATCCTGCACACTTATCTCAACATATGGATTAGATAACAAATAACAATTGACGTCATCATCAAAATCCGAGATTCAACAATCTCCCCCTTTTTGATAATGATAATCAATTGATAACGGAGTTAACCTTAACTCCCCCTATCTGTGTGTCATAATTGAGATAAATCATTCTTGAATTCAAAGCCTTTGAATTCAAGAGATATATTGATAAGTTAAAATCATTTAACCTTATCAATACTCCCATCATGATTCCCATCATGATGTATCTCTCTGAAAATGATGTATGATGTCAAGACTCGACATCCATTTTCAAATTTCAAATGTGAATTATGGTAATGATAGTAATTCATCATATGGTAAGATATCAACATGTAAAATTTTGAAGTAAGATTTTGATATCTTAACACGATGCACATATTTCAAGTATTTTAGCAATCATAGCATTTCATTACATGGTAAGATATCAATACGTAGGACTACAATACAAGTTCTTGATATCTTAACCTGATGCAAACATGACATATTGCTAATATGGCAATCATAGTTATCATTAATTCATATTTTTTTCGATGATACAAGCATGGCATAGCATCAATACATATATATCTGCTTCTTTCAACATAATATAGCATTTATAGCATCAATTCATATATTTCTCCCCCTTTGTTATCAACAAAAAAGAGAACGATATAAACAACTTTTAAATATACATGTGATGCCATAAGTAGGTTCATGTCATTTATCTACATAGAGTGATAGGATACAAACATCTCAAGAAGAACATGACATGAAGTGAAAACTTCTTCCTTTTCATTTGTTATTATCTTTTTGCATGAAGGAGGAAAGCCAATTGTGTAGTTCAAATCGATAGGATATTAAGGCATGCTTTACAAGGATCAGGATATTTATGTGAATCAAATCCTTGCACATAAGAATATCTTCCTTTTATAAGAAGGAATCATCAAATCTATTTCTTAAAGAGAATATTTTTCACATGATAAGTCTAAAAGGTATGCATTTGCTAGATGATTCTATTTGTCAAAAATCAATGATGTGAATCAAACTATAAGTGACATATGTTTATTAAGTCCGAAAGAGAATAATGTATTCATGAAATCCGATTGGAACTGAAATATTAATTTAACACTTTCATACAATCGGACAAGACTATAATCATGAAGACATGCTCATTGTTATGAAAATTTTTGTATTAATTTTCAGCATGTGATTTTAGGCATGTAATGACAATTAAGTGATTTGATCATTTAATCAATAAAGTCCAAAAATTTTTTTTAACAAATTTATGCATTCGGACATATCAACATTCCTAATTCTCTTCTTATGAAATCAAATTGTTCTTCACTTAGAGGTTTTGTAAAAATATCAGCTAGTTGATGCTTAGTATCTATGAACTCTATGATTAATCATGATTAGTAACATGATCTCGTATAAAGTGATGTCTAATATCAATATGTTTTGTTCTTGAATGTTGAATGAGATTCTTTGTTAAACATATTGCACTCGTGTTATCATATTTAATGGGAATATTTTTAAGATAGACTTTATAATCTTCTAAGGTGTTTTTCATCCACACAACTTGTGCAGAGCATGCACTAGCTGCAATATATTCAGCTTCGGTTGTTGATACTGTAACCGAGTTTTATTTTTTAGATGACTAGGAAATAAGGGAATGTCCCAAAAATTGACATGTTCCTGATGTGCTTTTTCTATCTAGTCTACACCCAGCAAAATCCGCATCAGCATAAGTAATTAACTCAAAATTTTCTGATTTTGGATACCATAATCCTAGATTTGTGGTACCTTTAAGATATCTAAGTATTCTTTTAACCGCTTTGAGATGAGATATCTTAGGGTTCGATTGAAACCTAGCACAAAGTCCTACACTGAACATGATATCTGGTCTAGTTGCAGTGAGGTAAAGTAAACTTCCTATCATACCCCTATAAGTTTTTTGATCGAATCTTTCTCCACTTTCATCAACTTCTAACTTAGTGGAGGTGCTCATAGGGGTGTTAATAGCTTTTGAGCTATCCATATTAAATATTTTCAGTAGATCTAAAGCATATTTAGTTTGACTAATAAAGATGTCATTGCTTAGTTGCTTAATTTGTAAGCCTAAGAAAAAGGTTAATTCTCCCATCAAACTCATTTCAAATTCGAGACTCATGGTTTTAGCAAAAGATTCACAAAGAGATTCATTCATAGAACCGAAGATAATATCATCAACATAAATCTGAACAATGAGAAAATTATTTTCAAAGTTCTTGATAAACAATGTAGTATCGACCTTGCCTTTTGTGAAATTATTTTCAATAAGAAAAGTACTTAGTCTATCATACCAAGCCCTTGGGGCTTGTTTTAAACCATAGAGAGCTTTGGTTAATTTAAATACATGATTAGGGAAGCTATTATTTTCAAATCTGGAAGGTTGTTCAACATAAACTTCCTCAAAAATAAAGCCATTAAGAAAAGCGCTTTTAACATCCATTTGAAACAACTTAAAAGTATTATTACTAGTATAGGCAAGGAGCATCCTTATGGCTTCTAATCTAGCCACAAGAGTGAAGGTTTCTTCGTAATCGATACCTTCTTCTTGGTTGAAACCTTTGGCCACTAATCTAGCCTTGTTTCTAACCATGATACCATATTCATCTTGCTTGTTTCTAAAGACCCATTTAGTACCAATAACTAAATGGTCATTTGGCCTAGGAACAAGCTTCCACACCTCATTTCTCTCAAATTGATTTAACTCATCTTGCATTGCGATAATCCATGAATCATCTTTCATGGCTTCGTTAATACATTTAGGTTCAATTTGGGAGAGAAAAGCGGCGTTGGCATAGAAATTTTTAAGAGATGAACGTGTTTGAACCCCCTTAGATGTGTCTCCTAGGATTAGCTCCTTAGGATGAGCATCTACATACTTCCAATCCTTGGGTACGGATGTTTCGGAAATGGATGCATCCAAGTTGCTAGTTGGAGAAGGGGTTTCATTCAAATTCAAAGAATCAAAATTAACATCATCATCAAAGTCATTTTTCTTGATTTCGGAAATCTCATTGAAAACAACATGAATGGATTCTTCTATAATTAAAGTCCTTTTATTGAAGATACGAAAAGCTTTAGAAACCGAAGAATAACCAAGAAAAATTCTTTCATCGGATTTAGCATCAAATTTTCCTAAGGCATCTTTTTCATTCAAGATAAAACACTTACACCCAAAAACTTTAAAATATGAAACATTGGGTTTTTTATTATTCCACAACTCATAGGGAGTTTTGGTGAGTAAGGGTCTTACTAAAATTCTATTCAAAATATAGCATGTAGTGTTTACGGCTTCAGCCCAAAAATATTTGGGTAGGCTATGTTAATTCAACATGGTTCTTGCCATTTCTTGTAAATTTCTATTCTTTCTTTCTACTACTCCATTTTGTTGAGGATTTTTTGGAGTAGAGAAGTTGTGGTTATATCCATTAGATTTATAAAATTCTTGAAAATCACGGTTTTAAAATTCACCACCGTGATCACTTCGAATTGATGAAATCATAAAACCCTTTTCATTTTGAACAAGTTTACAAAACTTGGTGAAATATCTAAAGCATTCATTTTTGTGTTTCAAGAAATAAGTCCATGTGTATCTACTATAGTCATCTACAATGACAAAGACGTATTTACTACCTCCTAGGCTTGATGTAGAGATTGGTCCGAACAAGTCCATATGGATCAATTGTAAGGGCCTAAATGTGCTTATTTGATTCTTAGATTTGAAACTACTCTTAATTTGTTTTCCTAATTGACAAGCATCACACACATTATCTTTGATGAACTTGATGTGAGGAATTCCTCATACAAGTTCTTTGGATGATATTTGAGTGATTAGTTTCATGCTAGCATGACTTAATCTCCTATGCCAAAGCCATGCATCCTCATTCAAAACTGAGAAACATACTTCATTACAAAGATCATTGATGTTAATGGTGTATACGTTATTCTGTTTTGATGCAATCATAGATGTGTTTTTGTGTGGTTTTTCAATGATGCAAGCATTAGATTCGAATTTGATAATATATCCTTTATCACACAATTGACTAATACTCAAGAGGTTATGTTTTAAACCATCAACTAACAAAACATCTTCAATAAAGAAGTTGGATTTGTTACCTATGGTTCCTTTGTCAATGATTTTACCCTTGTTGTTGTCTCCGAAGGTGACATAGCCTTCGTATATGCTAGTGAGCTTAGAGAATTGAGATGGATCTCCGGTCATATGCCTTGAGCATCCACTATCAATGTACCATCTCTTGCTCCTAGCTTGTGATGGTGTATGTCTCTACAAGAAAGGATAATTTTTAGGTACCCATTTACTTTTGGGTGCCTCAAAAACTGATCTACATCATTTATCATGTTGCATAGAGTTTGTCATGGTTCCTTTAGGAACCCAAATTAATTTGTTCGGATTAATTTTCTTGTATGGACAATAATACGTTTTGTGTCCATGGTTGCAAAAAAAATTGCATTTGCTTTGGTGTCGAACATGTAGGATGGGGCCTTTAATGAAGGTGGTTGGATTTTGGTGAGGATTTCTCACAAATCCGATTCCACTTCTTTTGGGAACGTGACCCTTGTTTGTAAGGATCATGTTCAAAGATTTGCTACCAACCTCGAATTTTTTCAAAGTGTCCTTAAGTAGCAAGTTTTCCTTTTGGATAGTTTCCAGATCATGGCATTTTATACAAGAACCTAAACTATCATGATATTCAGTTTTTAACTTATTGAAATTACAAGTAAGTCTATCATGCTCCTTTTTTAGCAATTTGTATTTTCTATTAATAATCTTGCATTCATTAAATAAGTCATGGAAGGTATTTAATAACTCATCAAATGATAAATCTGCATCAATTAAATTTGTTACCTCCTCTCCGATGGCCATTAAGGCGTAATGAGCAACTTGCTCGGTGTTGGACTCCTCTTCTTCGGATGCGCTCAAGTCATCCCATGTTACTTTGTGTAACATCTCATTAGTCCCATATCGGAAGTGGGCAATGTGTATGATTAGCTTATAAGGGCCTAATGAGTATACTACGTTAACTCTCGCTTAAGCATTTTGGTCTGTGGTTGAAGGACCAAAATGGAGTTATTGGCCAGTTAGCTCATCAGACTCGGGTCGTGACATTTGGTATCAGAGCCGACCTAGCATTTGGGCAGGGTGAGAGGGCTCGAATAGGAAAGGGCTACCCGTGGATGGAGTCGAAAACTCATCACGGCGTGGAGCCACCACTGAGTTAAACCTCACATGCACTATGCTAGGGTTCGATCTGGGATATGTCGGGCCTTGACGAGGACGTCAAGCTAATTGAGTTGGGGATACTGTAACATCCCATTAGTTCCACATCGGAAGTGGGCAATGTGTATGATCTGATGAGTGTACTACGTTAACTCCCGCTTAAGCATTTTGGTCCATGGTTGAAGGATCAAAATGGAGTTATTGGTTAATTAACTTATCAGACTTGGGTCGTGATAGAGTGGCCGAGAAGCAGCGGCGGCGGTAGAGGCAACCGGCGCTTGCGGTGGCTGCTCTGTTTTTATCGCACCACAAAAACAGCGACACCGACAAATCGCGCGGCCAAAGCTGCAACCGAGGTAAGGCAGCGATGGCGGTGCGGCTAGGGTAGCATCACCGATGGTAGAAGCGACGATGGGTGGTCCGCTGGCTGGGAAATGGCGGTCGCGGCCCTTCTCACTCGAGCGAGATGCAGGCAGCGAGGTCGCTAGCCAGGGGGGGGAGGGCAGCGGCGACGGTGGTGGCTATCGGCTGGGCAGCAACAGCGGCGGGTGGACTAGCCAGAAACAAGGGTCCGGCAGGGGAAGCAGGGGTGGCAGCGGCTTCTTCTTCTTCCTCTTGCTTTTTTTTTTTCCCCAAAGATGAAGATAACTGTAGCAAAGGGCAGCGGCGACGCAGAGGTTCCTTCTTGGTTGAGAAGGATCAGTGTTCGTGACTGTCGGCTTCACCCTTCCTCACACAAAATTGTTTTTTTTTTTATTGCCACGGCAACATTGCAGTGAGAACGCCAAGGATCGCCGCTTTGATACCAAATTATAAGACCCTAAAGGTCTTATAGTAGGCTCTGATACCAATTGATAAGACCCTAAAGTCTTATCGTCGCTCTGATACCAAATGATAAGACCCTAAAGTCTTATCGTCGCTCTGATACCAAATCATAAGACCCTAAAGTCTTATTGTGGAAGAAAGGGGAGAAATGTGGATGATAACGATCGCTTCGAGGGGATCGGCCCTCCCTGATCGCTTCGAGGGGATCAGCCCTCCTTGATCACTTCGAGGGGATCGGCCCTCCTTGATCGCTTCGAGGGGATCGACCTCCTAGGGTTTTTCAAAAGACAGAATAGTATTTTAAATAGATAATTGAAAAGAAGCAGTTACATCCCTATTTATAGAGTTCCACCCAGAGTCCATCAGGACTTGAACTCTAATAATAAATAAATATTAAATAAACCTCTACTTACTCTAACTGAACCAAACTAATTCAATAAACAACTGGACTAAACAAACTCAATAAACATTATTCAAAAGTTCAGAAAAAGGTTCATAACAAGTAGTTATAGGAGTTTGTCCCTATCAATTAAATCTTGGTCAACTTGATCTACCTTGACTAAGCCAATTACATACTTTGGAATCACAAGGGCCGACCGACCATATAGTGCTTCATATGGGGCATATTTTGTAGATGAATGATATGATACCACCATTCAACTCAGGAAAGCCATTTCGCCCACTCTTTTGGCTGGTCACTGGCGAAACACCGAAGGTACATCTCTAAACACCTGTTCACCATCTCTGTTTGGCCATCAGTTTGTGGATGATATGCTATGCTCATCTTGAGTTTGGTGCCCTATAACTGAAATAACTCGGTCTAAAATTTACTAGTGAGGATCCTATTATGATCACTTACAATGGACCTTGGCATCCCATGTAGTTTAATAATATTTTATATAAAAATCTAGGCAATAGTAGCAGTAGTGTAGGGATTTCGCATAGCACAAAAATGAGCATATTTTGTAAGTCGATCAACCACCATGAGAATTATGCTTTTAACTTTGGAAGGTGGCAGACCTTCGATGAAGTCCATGGAGATATCAGTTCACACCGAGTCCGGTATAGGTAGTAGTTGTAGCTTCCCTGAACTTGCAACTGTTTTACCCTTGTGTTGTTGACATACTTCACATTGTGCCACATATTCAGAAATAATTTTTTTCATCCTTCTCCAATAAAAATTTTGCTTCACTCTTTTGTAGGTTCTTAGAAACCCAGAGTGCCCTGCTGAAGGTATGGAGTGCATTTTATGCAGGATGATTTTGATGTTAGGGGAGTCGGGTATAAGCGCAATACGACCTTTGTAGCGTAGATCCCTCGAATCACAAGTGTAATGGGCTATTATGCTTAGATCCTCCAATTTTTTATGATGTTATTGATCTCTGGATCCTTCTTCCATTCCTCCCTAATGTTCTTAAGGAAGCCAGTGGTAGGAAGGGAGATGGCTGAAAATTTAGCTTGCTCTGATAGCCGTGAGAGTGCATCTGCAACAACATTTTCTTTCCACGTTTTGTAAATAATTTCATAATCAAATCCTAGGAGTTTGGTTTGTTGAATCTCGTATTTTGATGATGAAACCACTTGATATGTGTTTATGTTTTAATCTACGTTTTGAGTGACGCAGGATGCTTCGATCAGGATGAGACAATTAAAGCAGGAAAAATCATGTTGTGCCGAAGGAACATGTCAGAAGATTGGACATCAAGTCGATGGATCGGTCGACGTATTGACAGAAGGCTTCGGGCCGTGGACTTGGGCATCGGGCCAAGGATATCGGAGTTACGGAGTCAACTGACCGATTGGGTGATAGGCCGCAGGAGAGGACGATACGCCGAAGAATCAGATGAAGCGTCGAGGAACCAATGACATGTCGGACAACTTAGTTAATTGCTTAGGATTAATTATCTCGATCGAAGTTTTGTTTTAAGTGTGCAGGATTAACTACGATGAAAGTAAGACATGCAGCAGGAGTTGAGCCAGAGTCAAAGACTATGATCACGTTGGGAGTTTGAGAGCTCGACGGAAGTTCGGACGGTCGTCAAAGGTTCTGCGGGAACAAATCCGAGAAGTCCAGGAGCTTGCCAAAAGAAACACGTCGGAACTCGGCAAGTGAATCATCGCATGTCCAGGAGTTTGCCGGAAGTCCGTCGGAGCATCGCCGAAGGTTCGTCGGATATTCGCCGGAAGTTCGCTGGAAGCTCGTCGGAAGAAGCGATTGATGCACCAGAGCAAGTTGTAGTAAATGTCTTAAGAATTGTCATAGTTAGCATGTAGATTAAGTTCAAAGACTTGCTACCAACCTCGAATTTCTTCAAGGTGTCCTTAAGTAGCAAGTTTTCCTTTTGGATAGTTTCTAGATCATGGCATTTTATACAAGAACCTAAACTATCATGATATTCAGTTTTTAACTTATCGAAATTACAAGTAAGACTATCATGCTCCTTTTTTAGCAATTTGTATTTTCTACTAATAATCTTGCATTCATCAAATAAGTCATGGAAGGCATTTAATAACTCATCAAATGATAAATTTGCATCAATTAAATTTGTTACCTCCTCTCCGATGGCCATTAAGGCGTAATGAGCAACTTGCTCGGTGTTGGACTCCTCTTCTTCGAATGCGCTCGAGTCATCCCACGTTGCTTTGAGCGCCTTCTTCTTTGATGTTCTCTTCTTGGCTTAGGGACAATCACTTTTGTAGTGTCCCAGCTTTTTGCACTCGTAGCAAATAACTTGGTCCTTTTAGGGTTCAAGTTTATTTTTTGTGTCATTTTTAAACTTGTTTCTCTTAATGAATTTTTTGAATTTCCTTGTTAGAAGTGCCAAGTCATCGTCACAGTCCTCATCACTTGAGTTTTCTCTCAAGTGGTCATCTAAAGTTCTAAGTGTCATATCCTTCCTGTTCTTTGGAAGGATGTCTTCTTGCTCTTCATGAGCCTTGCATGTCATTTCATAGGTCATTAATGATCCGATTAGTTCTTCAAGAGGGAAGTTGTTTAAATCTTTAGCCTCCTGAATAGCAGTGACTTTAGGGTCCCAACTCTTAGGAAGGGATCTTAGAATCTTATTTACGAGCTCAAAATCTAAAAAACTTTTGCCGAGTCCTTTTAGACCATTGACGGCTTCCGTGAAACGGGTGTACATGTCGCCAATAGTCTCGCTCGGTTTCATTCGGAAAAGTTCGAAAGAGTGTATCAAAAGATTGATTTTTGACTCTTTCACTCTACTTATGCCTTCGTGAGTCACTTCGAGTGTATGCCAAATATCAAACATGGTTTCACAAACCGAAACACGATTAAACTCATTTTTATCAAACGCACAAAATAAGGCATTCATAGCTTTTGCATTAAGAGCGAAAGTCTTCTTCTCCTATTCATTCCAATCAATCATTGGAAGAGAAGACTTCGAAAATCTATTTTCAACAAGATTCCAAAGTTTAAAATCCATTGAAATAAGGAAGATCCTCATTTGGGTCTTCCAATAGGTGTAGTCCGTCCCATTGAACATGGGTGGATGTGTAATAAAATGGCCCTCTTGGTTTCCGGCGTATGCCATCTCTCTTGGGTTTTAATCCATTTGAGAGTTAACCCCACTCTGATACCAATTGTTAGGATCAAGAGCACTAAGAGGGGGGGGGGGGGGGGGGGGTGAATTAGTGCATCGGAAAACTTTCGACGATTAAAATTACGTTCGTACGATAAGAGCGATTTCGGTAGAAAAGCCGATTCGTAAATCACTTTAACTTGTGATCAAGCAAGATGTAGTTAAAGCAAGTTTATGAAGGCAGTTTGCAGTTATGATGGAAATTAGAATGTAAGCGTAAACTGAAATATGATGTTCGTACGATAAAACTGATTTATGTCTAAACGCCGATTCAGAAAATACTGAACTTTGAAACATGATCGTAAATGCACAAAAGGCAGTAAGCTATCAAGGAGGTTTGCAGTAAAGATAATATGCTCAAAGTAAATGCAAACTGAAATTTAGAGTGGTTCGGTCAATCTTGACCTACATCCACTTTTGGCTTCCTCCACTGACGAGGTCACCGACGTCCACTAGAGGCCTTCCTTCAATAGGCGAAGGCTAACCACCTTTTTACAGTTTCACTCCTTTTTGACGGGTATGACTCACGGCCAGCTCGATATTGGGCCTAGAGGGTCACACACATATGGTAGGTATTGCGATGAGTAGAGGTTCGGATATGAGATATCCGACGGAGCCCTTGTCTTATTGGATGCAGATCCAATACCCACTAGGGGAGGACCCATTAGGGTTTGACAGGGGACCTCTATAAATAGGAGGGATTTAGAGCCTCATAGGCTAGAGTCTTTGCTTGCCTTTCCTATTCTCCTCTCCCTCTCCACCTCAGAGCAGGCCTGGAGTTTTGAGGAGCGTCGTCGCAACCCTACTGTGTGGATCACTGCTAGAGAGGAGGACGCTTGACCTCCTTCACCCTCTCCTAAGAATCTGCAAGGAAACAGGGATATACGATCTCCCTAGGTAACACAATATACTCTATACGCAGTTTTGAGTTTCGCGGATTTTGCGCACCAATCTTTGCACGACGACGAACATCTTTTTGGGAATCGGGGATTTTGTTTTCTTGTTCTTCCACTGCGCATGTGATGTCGCCCCCATGATTTCCCAACAGTGGTATCAGAGCCAGGTTGTTCGTGCGAATGATTGGTTTTGAACTGCGTGTGTTATGTTTAGGAAGAATTTTAACGTCAAAATCGTTTACGCAAAAGCGAGAAAGGGCAGCAACAGTTGCTGCCCTCGATCTGCGTGCATGTAGCGCAGCCGAAGGCGGGCAGCACAGGGGCTGCGTCTGCAGCAGCCGGCCGGCGGCCTACTTGCAGCAGGCTTGCTGCCGGCGGGGCTGGTAGCCCACGGGCAGAGGCGCCGTAGGGCAGCGACGCCTGCCGCCGCAAGGCAGCGACGCTTGCCGCCGTTGCTCCCGCGGGCGAAACCCCCCCCCCCATAGGGGCGGCCGCCCGGCGGGACAGCACCGCCTGCTGAGGCAGCGTCGCCCGAAGGGGGCGCCCACCCGCAGCAGCGTCGCCGCCAGTGGGCGTGCCGCCTGCAGGCGAGGGCAGCGCCCCGACCCGCCGCATAGGCCGCCGCCAGCAGGGTGGCGGCGGCGGCGGTAGTAGCAAAGGGTAGTAGGGCATTAGGGTTTTCTGGGAAAAAGACAGTTTTGCCCCTCGGAATTTAAGAAATTCCAATTTCTGTCTTTTGTCTAAATTATGAAAATACCCCTATAAATTCAGCCATTCCCTACATGTCCCTGATTTCAGAAAATATTAATTAATTAAAAGATTTAGTTGATTATTATTTTTATTATTATCTAGTAGTCCTACATGATGATGATTATTTATACATGTGATGTATGATATGTGGACGGATGATCATGGACCGTGTGATGTGTGTACTTGTGATTATTATTATTGAGGTCTGCGAGCCTCCATTATATTTCTCGTTTATTGTCGGGCCTACGTACCTATGATTAAGTTGTAATCACATGAGGAGGTGCAGCGGGAGTGTGGATGTGATAGCGGGACCCACGAGACGGACGATCGTGATGCATGGAGATGCATCAAGATGTCGACGGAACCGACGAGGACGAGATGGACAATCACAGGGCATGGAGATGCACCATTGCACACATAGATCTTGATGTGAGTGATTAGGCCTACTGGCTCGGGCCTAATCATATTAGGTTGTGGTCCATGATCATCTGGTGTGATTGCTTATACACATACTAGATATATATATATATATATATATATATATATATATATATATATATATATATATATATATATATATATATATATATATATATATATATATATATATATATATATATATATATTTGCATGCGATGTAGATATATATTAAATATGTATATGTGTGACATGTCATATTAGGAGATCAAATCATAAAAACATCTCTCTTGATAATATTAAGTCGGTAAACGTGAGGCAATTAGATTGACCCACGTGGCCTTCCATCGTTATAAGTAGGAACCGATTCCCGGTGTAGGTTGAGTTGGTTGAGTCCCTCGAGACTCACCTATATCGCGATTCGCTATCTTGCTTACGACATAGAGATGTCACCGGTGACCTGAGGGCATGGTATGCTTGGTCGAGTCCCTCGAGGGTATATCATCAAATCAGACTCATCTTGTAACGAAGGTGTTGACTTAACCGAGCATCATGGTTGGTCGAGTCCCTCGAGGCCATGGTGATTCGGAGGCCGAACAGGACGGGAATCACAAGGAGTTGTGATCGGCAAGAGTTGCCTACCTTTTAGGCTTAGTGTGATTGGTCGAGTCCCTCGAGGTTACACTAAGACGCTGATTGGATCCTGATCTCCACTAGAAGTCTGCCGGAGACTTCCGCTTTACATGCTGAGGGTGTCGCGTAACTCGCTAGTAAAATAGTGGGAGCATATTAAGATAGAAGTCCATATCTTGATAGTTTATTTCTTGCAAAATCTGCATGTTATTCATTTCTGCTGCATCTTTATTTTCAAAAAATGTCGCTTTCAAATCCCTTACATGGCATACTTGATGTCAACCGCCTCACTGGTCCAAATTATACGGATTGGCTCCGTAACTTGAGAATTGTTCTCACAACGGAGAAAATCGTGTACGTCCTTGATTCAGTGATGCCTACGCCCGAAGAAGGGGCAAGCGAGGATGAGATCGCTCGCTATGTGAAGTACATTGATGACTCCACTCTTGCTCAGTGCTATATGTTGGGCTCTATGACTCCTGAGTTATAGAGACAACATGAAAAGATGGATGCCAGATCCATTCTCCTACATGTCCACAAATTGTTTGAGGAACAGGAAAGGACTCAGTGATATGAGATATCCAAGAGCCTCTTCCGTGCTAGGATGACTGAGGGGACACCGATTCAGAACCATGTCCTAAAGATGATTGAGTGGATAGAGAAACTCATAGGTCTAGGAATGGTCCTAGAGGATAACTTGTGTGTGGACATTGTGCTTCAGTCCCTACCAGATTCCTTTTCACAGTTCATAATGAATTTTAATATGAACAAGCTTGAGGTGACTCTCCCAAAGCTCCTCAATATGTTGAGGGAGGCAGATGTTGAATCTCGGATTTTGATGATGAAACTAATTGATTGTGTTTAAATGTTTGACTACATTTTGAGTGATACAGGTCTACTCGATCAGGATTAGACAATTAACGCAGGAGGAATTGACGTTGCGTCGGAGGAGATCACGTCAGGATATTGGATGGCAGAAGGCTTCGGGCGTCGGGCATCGGGCCAAGGAGAGCGAAATTGCGCCAAGGATATCGGGGTTGCGGAGGTCAACCGTCGATTGGGCAACAAGCCGCAAGAGAGGATGATGCACCGAAGAATCGAACGAAGCGCCAACCAATGACGTGTCGGGCAACAGAATGTCAATTTGCGTAATAATAATTGTCTAGATCGGAGTAGAGTGTTTGCTTGTGTGTGCAGGATTAACTACGATAACCAGAAAACATAAAGCAAGGATACCGGAGTCGAGCTCGATGGACGTTTAAGAGACCGAAGAATCATCGGAGATGCTGCCGGAACCATCCGAGAAGAAATCGGGAACGTGTCGGAAGTTCGCCGAAGAAATCGTCGGAGGCTTGCGGAGATCACCGAGAAGGCTCGGCTACTCGTTAAAAGTCATCACAAAGATTAGGAGCTTGCAGGGAGTCCGTCGGAAGAAGTTCGTCGGAAAGCTCGCCGGAACAAGACTCGACGTTCGCGGTTGAAAATTTGCTTAGGATGTGTTTTGGTTATGTAGTCCACTTGTAATTAGGATTAGGATTAAGAGATAATCCTATATCCTGGTTAGGGGCCAACTGGGCCCAAAGTCAGAGTTGGTTTAGGCTAAAAATTAAGCTAAATCAGCGAACTAGAGAGCCAAGATTGAAGCCCAACTAGTGGCTGAAAACACTGTAGTTGGGCTAAAAACACTGTAGGTGGTGGCACCGCCTAGCTGGGCGGTGGCACTGCCCAGCACCCGAGTGCTGGGCGGTGACACCTCCTGGCTGGGCGGTGGCACCGCCCAGCACCCGAGCGCTGGGCGGTGGCACCGCTTGGCTGGGCGGTGGCACCTCCAACAGCGGGAACCCAAAGAGAATTCAAATTTTGAAGCCCAAATTTGAATCCTCTTGAGGCCTATAAATACCCCTCAAATCTCAGCTGAGAGAACAACTTTTTGAGCAGCAAGTGTTTGAGAGAAAGGCCTTAGAAAAGTGTTAGCTTGTCTTGTTTTCAATTTGCTAGTGTTCACCTCCTTCATTCTTGCTAAAAATTTGTAAGAGAGTGAACTGCTTGTAAAGAGTTGTAAGAGGGGTGTTTACCCTTCCATTTCAAGAGACTTGCTAGTGGAAGGTGGGAGCCTCATCGAAGAGGGGCCTCGCAAGTGGAGTAGGTCATTTGACCGAACCACTCTAAAAATCGGCGTAATCTCTGGTTTGCTTTTTATTATTGTCATTTACATTACTGCAAATCTTCTTACTGCTTTAGTTCCTTATTACTCTTGCTGCGCAACTTTAAGAATACACCTTCAAATTAAATTTCTCAAGTTTCGTTCTTAACGTACGAAAGATTTTATTAAAATCGAAGTTTTAATCCGCTGCACTAATTCACCCCCCCCCTCTTAGTGCCGCTCCGATCCTAACAATTGGTATCAGAGCCACGTTTTTCTATCTTGGTTTAACACCCAAATAAAAATGGCTCTTTACGGCTTTCAAGAGGGTCACTCTCTCATTTGTCCTCCCTTTTTCAATGGGACGGACTACACTTATTGGAAAACTCGAATGAGAGTTTTCTTACTTTCTTTAGATTTGAATTTATGGCACATAGTCGAAAATGGATTTGAAATGTCTTCTCTCCCAATGAACCATTGGAATGATTTGGAGAAGAAGATGTTTTCTCTAAATGCAAAGGCTATGAATGCCTTATATTGTGCACTTGACAAAAATGAATTTAATCGTGTTTCGATGTGTGACTCGGCTTTTGATATTTGGAGAACTCTAGAGGTCACTCATGAAGGCACTAGCTGAGTGAAAGAGTCCAAAATCAATATTCTTGTGCATTCTTACGAACTTTTTCGGATGAAACCAAGTGAGTCCATCGGAGACATGTACACCCGGTTCACGGATGTCATCAATGGACTCAAAGCTCTTGGTAAAAGTTTTTCTAATTTTGAACTAGTCACTAAAATCTTAAGATCCCTTCCAAAAAGTTGGGATCCAAAAGTTACGGCCATTCAAGAGGCCAAGGACCTTAAAACATTCCCTCTCGAAGAACTTATTGGGTCTCTAATGACCTACGAAATGAACAATGTGACAAAAAAGAAACTCGAGAACAACCTTCCAAATGATAGGAAGGATTTGGGACATAGAACACATGAAGACCACTCGAGCATAAGTTCAAGTGATGGTGAACTTAAACTACAAATGAAACAAAAATTAAAAAGCAAAAAGAATGGAACTACTTGCTTTGAACGCAAGAAGAACAAAAGTTGGGATGAATTGAGCTCTTCCGAAGACGAGGAGAAAATCAAGAAAGGCGAGGTGGCAAACTATGCCTCACCCTCTTTCAACAATGAGGTAATCAAAATCCCACTAATTTATTTCGATATTACATAATACTTTCTTGAGTTATTTTTAATTTAGTTTAGGATTAATTTTCTTGAAAATTGCATGTGTTATGTTAATGCAGTAAAATGTTAAATATAAATCTAATGCTTATACACCTAGTAAGATTAATCTTATATATGTGCTTGAGAAGCAAGAATTTGTATTTTGACGATTTCCATATTGATTTTCAATGACGATGCATGACTTTTGAATGGAAGGCTTGATGATTTTTTTTATTAACCTTATCTTTGGTTTTCAAACATGATGTATAGTTTTGACATAAGAACAAAAATTTGAAGCATGCTAATATAAAGTCAATCATATAAAGTAAAACTAAAGAAATTTTAAATATCTATAAGAATCATTCAAAATTATGTTTAATAAAACCTTACTTGATGTTGTAATGAAACCATTGAAAGTTTTGATGCTATGATTTGATGATTTTATGCATGAGATGGTAAAGTTATACATGATGATTTTTATGATTTATTAGTCTTGATGGTTTTTATGATAAAATTCATTTTTCGATCCTAAATGTTGATGCACATTTTTATCTAGCATAAATGACATGAATTTAAATAACTAAAAAGAGAAAAGCGTTGTTCTTGAAAATTAATTTTCTCTATCTTGTTGATTTATATGAATCCCTTGAAAATGATTTTGGTTTGATGATTTGAATTAGAAATGAGTTATATCAAAATCATGATATTGATTTGACAAAATTGAATGAGTTGAAAACAAATGATGATTTTTCTCTTGAATACAACTTGTAATATTTTTACATATATATTTTCATCTTGATTTCTCGATATTCGATACATGAAATTTTTCCATGAATCAAAATTCTTTCATGATGTGATTCTTCTTGGTATTCACTAAAAATGATACATTCAAATTAACCTACTCTACTTGACATCTTGATAATTTATGACTTGAATATCATGTATAATATGCTCATAATGATGATTGAGTTATGTATGAAAAATGGAAGATATAGTTTTGAAATTTTGCATGTTCGAATTTGAAAATATTTGATATGCATGAAAATATTAAACATTTTGAAACCATGTTTTAGTGTTATGCTTAATGATCATGCTTAATAAATTTCGAAATTATGGATGATGAATCTTTTACGATTTATGGATCATTGATTTTTACCATAATGAAAGTACCTTATTGATTTTTGTTGTAATAAATCTTACTCTTTCGGTTTTAAACATGATAAATGTTTTTATTTGGTATAAATGAAACAAAATCATATGTTTTGAAATAATCGAAAAGAGGATAACATTCTTGAAAATTATTTTGCTCAATCTTATTGATTTTGATGAATCCATTTGTATCATTTTTGTGAATCTCTTGGATTTTGATAATGATTTTGATGATTTAAATTTGAATAATTTTTTATTGAAATCATGATCTTGATCTCTTGAAATTCATAACATGAAATCCTTTATGAATCAACATTTTCTTTTCTATTTAAAAGGAGATTTGTCGAAATGTTTCATAATCTTTTAGTATTCATAATCTTGACAATTATGTATTGAAACTTTATGTAAACCAAGAATGTTCATCATGATTCTCTCTTTGAATATTTAAAGAGGAGAATTTTCTAGATGGTTCATGATTTTGATGATTGAATATTTGATATGCATGAATTGAGATCTTGCTCTCCTACCACTCTTTTTGCTATTCACCAAAAGGAAGACTAATTCTAATAAACCATGATATGCTATATGAATTTTATTGTATTCATGATAAAAGATCTCATCACTAATTTTTGTTTATATTCCTTCATGTGATGATATGAATGTATGAAACACTTATGATATGATTTTTTATACAATTCCATGTATTCGTGAAATATTAATCTCATCACCCAATTAATTCCTCTTGATACTCCTAATGTGATGAAGTGAAATTATGCATGAAATACAAATGGGGATAAGTTTTTGGTAGGATATAATTTGACAAATTGATACCATCATGATATGAAACATTTATGATTTGCAATGATATATGCAATACTTGTGCTTTCTAATTATGATGTGATGTATTACATATGATGTAAATCATGATTTAAAATACTATGAGTTGTCGCTAAAATGATGTATTATAAATATTGATTTAATGTTTTGTATCATGAATACTCTAAATGATGAATATTTGGTATCATGATCAAAATGTTGACAAATAGTTAAAAATTTTAATATCATGTATGATATCCTTATAATGTTGATCGATTTATTCAATATCATGCATGAATGAATATAAGGTTTTTGAAAATGTGCATATTCTAATTTGAAAATATGATGATGCACAATTAAGATTGATACTTACCTTTGTCATAATTGATGTAATGGGTCTTCCCTTCTTTTTGACAATGACAAAGGGGGAGATAGCTTGCTTGCACAAGTCAAGAATATGCAAAAAAACTTGATTGCTTGCTTGCCTATCTTAAGTAGCAAAGATTGCTAACTTGCTTATTTCAAGAAGCAAAAGTTGTCTTCTTGAACATCATTATCTTGCCCATCTCAAGAAGCAAGACTTGCAACCTGCACATTGCAATAGGAAGTAAGAATCGATAGCTTACACACTTCAATAAGAAAGCTATCTTGTATTTGCTTTTGAAATTTTTACTAGCTTGTATGTTACAAAACTTGCTCACTTTTTCAAATACTTTGCTAGCTTGCACTTTGTAAAGGAAGCAAAAATAACACTTCTCAAAAGAGAAGAAAAACTTACTGTCTTGAACATCTTTAATATGCTAGCTAGCATGACGTACAATTTGCTATTTTGAATATTACAAAGAAATACTATCATGCACATTGCAAAGAAAAGCAAAGTGCAATCGTGCACAAGAAGCAAGTATTGAATTGCCATGATTGAACTTAAGAATCTTGCTATACTTTTGTGCTTATATGTTGTGATGAAAATCTAGCTTTATGTTGCAAAAACTTGCATATCTTTTAAAATAGCTAGAGCTACTTCTCCTTTTTGTTGATGACATAGGGGGAGAAGTATATTGATGACTTCATGCATTGAATTAAATATTTTATATATTTGCATGATAGTTTAAATGTTTTTCATAACATGTGATGAATGTTACTTGGATTTGGGATAATCCAAGTGTTCTATCAATGGCATATTGATAGGGGGAGTTTAGTTAAACTCCGGGGAGTTAAGGTTAACTCCGTTAGTCATCAATTAGTTGTCATCATCAAAAAGGGGGAGATTGTTGAATCTCGGATTTTGATGATGAAACTAATTGATTGTGTTTAAATGTTTAACTACATTTTGAGTGATACAGGTCTACTCGATCAGGATTAGACAATTAACGCAGGAGGAATTGACGTTGCGTCGGAGGAGATCACGTCAGGATATTGGATGGCAGAAGGCTTTGGGCGTCGGGCATCGGGCCAAGGAGAGCAAAATTGCGCCAAGGATATCAGGGTTGCGGAGGTCAACCGCCGATTGGGCAACAAGCCGCAAGAGAGGATGATGCACCGAAGAATCGGACGAAGCGCCAACCAATGACGTGTCGGGCAACAGAATGTCAATTTGCGTAATAATAATTGTCTAGATCGGAGTAGAGTGTTTGCTTGTGTGTGCAGGATTAACTATGATAACCAGAAAACATAAAGCAAGGATACCGGAGTCGAGCTCGATGGACGTTTAAGAGACCGAAGAATCATCGGAGATGCTGCCGGAACCATCCGAGAAGAAATCGGGAACGTGTCGGAAGTTCGCCGAAGAAATCGTCGGAGGCTCGCGGAGATCACCGAGAAGGCTCGGCTACTCGTTAAAAGTCATCACAAAGATTGGGAGCTTGCAGGGAGTCCGTCGGAAGAAGTTCGTCGGAAAGCTCGCCGGAACAAGACTCGACGTTCGCGGTTGAAAATTTGCTTAGGATGTATTTTGGTTATGTAGTCCACTTGTAATTAGGATTAGGATTAAGAGATAATCCTATATCCTGGTTAGGGGCCAACTAGGCCCAAAGTCAGAGTTGGTTTAGGCTAAAAATTAAGCTAAACCAGCGAACTAGAGAGCCAAGATTGAAGCCCAACTAGTGGCCGAAAACACTGTAGTTGGGCTGAAAACACTGTAGGCGGTGGCACCGCCTAGCTGGGCGGTGACACCTCCTGGCTGGGCGGTGGCACCGCCCAGCACCTGAGCGCTGGGCGGTGGCACCGCTTGGCTGGGCGGTGGCACCTCCAACAGCGGGAACCCAAAGAGAATTCAAATTTTGAAGCCCAAATTTGAATCCTCTTGAGGCCTATAAATACCCCTCAAATCTCAGCTGAGAGAACAACTTTTTGAGCAGCAAGTGTTTGAGAGAAAGGCCTTAGAAAAGTGTTAGCTTGTCTTGTTTTCAATTTGCTAGTGTTCACCTCCTTCATTCTTGCTAAAAATTTGTAAGAGAGTGAACTGCTTGTAAAGAGTTGTAAGAGGGGTGTTTACCCTTCCATTTCAAGAGACTTGCTAGTGGAAGGTGGGAGCCTCATCGAAGAGGGGCCTCGCAAGTGGAGTAGGTCATTTGACCGAACCACTCTAAAAATCGGCGTAATTTCTGGTTTGCTTTTTATTATTGTCATTTACATTACTGCAAATCTTCTTACTACTTTAGTTCCTTATTACTCTTGCTGCGCAACTTTAAGAATACACCTTCAAATTAAATTTCTCAAGTTTCGTTCTTAACGTACGAAAGATTTTATTAAAATCGAAGTTTTAATCCGCTGCACTAATTCACCCCCCCCCTCTTAGTGCCGCTCCGATCCTAACAGCAGAGAGTACTATTAAGAATGAGAAGCCAGTCCTCTACACTAGTGAGACCAAAAAGAAAAGGAAAGCAGAAAGGTCCCTTAAGAAGGGAAAGGGCAAGGGCAGACCAGGTAAAGCAAAGGTTGCTAAGAAAGACCCAGCAAAGGACAAAGGCCAGTGCTTCCACTGTAGTAAAGATGGGCACTGGAAGAGGAACTGCAAAGAGTACCTTACAGAAAGGGCGAAATAGAAGCTTGGAGAAGCTTCAGGTACATTCATGATCAATCTCCAATTGGCAGATTTTTGTGATAGTGCATTGGTATTGGATACCAGTATTGCTTATTACATCTACAATTTATTGTAAATTCTAGCAAAGCCGAGGGGAGATTGACGAGAGGAATATTGCATAAAGGTTTGTTTATGCAAGACACTACTCCACATATCATGAATGTAAGTGTCTAAGAGGAAACGAGATGAGGTGAACAATGCATACCTATGGCATTGTAGCTAGGTCACATCCATGAAAGAAGGATTCAAAAGTTGCTAAATAATGGATATCTAGATCCATTCGACTATGTGTCATACGTAACTTGTGAGCCTTGCATTCGTGGAAAACTGACCAACTCTCCATTTAGTGGAATTGGAGAGAGAGCCACTGAGTTGTTGGAACTCATACATAGTGATATATGTGGACCCATGTCAACTCATGCCATTGGTGGTTACTCCTACTTCATTACCTTTACTGATGATTTCTCAAGGTATGGATATGTGTATTTAATGAAGTACAAGTCCGAGGCCTTTGAGAAAGTCAGAGAGTATAAGAATAAGGTGGAGAACCAGACTGGAAATAGTATCAAAACTCTTCGATCAGATCGAGGAGGTGAGTACTTAAGTACATAGTTTACTCAGTTCCTCAAGGACCATGGGATATTATCCCAATGGACAACTCCTTATACACCTCAGCTCAATGGTGTCTTTGGAAGGAGGAATCGTACGCCATTAGATATGGTACGGTCCATGATGAGTTTCGTTGACCTACCCATCTTATTCTAGGGATATGCCCTAGAGACCACAGCTTACCTTCTGAACAGAGTTCCAACTAAGTCGGTAGTGTCTATACCATATGAGATATGGAAAGGGAAGAAGCCTGATCTTAAGGTTGTTAAGATTTGGGGCTGCCCTGCCCACGTTAAAAGACACAACCCCGATAAGTTAGAATCAAGGACAGAGTGATGCAAATTTGTGGGATACCCCAAGGAAACTTGTGGGTATTATTTCTATCATCTCGAGGACCAAAAGGTCTTTGTAGCTAAGAGAGCAGTGTTCCTTGAGAAGGAACACATTCTTGGCGGAGACAGTGGGAGAATGATAGAGTTGAGCGAGGTTGGAGAACCAAGCTCAAGCACCACTCTGTAGCCCGAGTCTGTTCAGGTACCTAATACACAAGTTTCAACTTTACGCAGGTCTGATAGAGTATCCCATCCTCCTGAGAGATATGTGGGACATATTAGAGGAGAGGATGTTGAGGATATTGATCCTCAGACCTACAAGGAGGCTATTATGAGTATAGACTCCGGGAAGTGGCAAGAAGCCATGAATTTTGATATGGATTCTATGTACTCCAATAAGGTTTGGAACCTAGTTGATGCGCCCGAAGGTATTGTACCCATCGGTTGCAAGTGGATCTTTAAGAAAATGATTGGAGTAGATGGAAAGGTAGAGACCTATAAAGCAAGGCTAGTGGCTAAGGGGTATCGTCAAAGGCAAGGTGTTGACTACGACGAAATCTTCTCACCCGTAGCAATGCTAAAATCCATCAGAATTCTATTGGCTATTGCAGCACACTATGATTATGAGATCTGGCAGATGGATGTAAAAACCGTATTCCTCAATGGGAACCTCGAGGAGGAGGTGTATATGATACAATATGAGGGATTCGTGTCCAAGAACTGCCCAGATAAGGTGTGTAGGTTGCTTAGATCCATTTATGGACTAAAGCAAGCTTCCCAAAGTTAGAACATAAGATTTGATGAGGCAATCAGATCTTATGACTTTGTTAAGAACGAAGATGAGCCTTGTGTGTACAGGAAGGTAAGTGGGAGCGCTATCACCTTTTTGGTGTTAGATGTGGATGACATCCTCATCATTGGGAACGATGTAGGAATGCTATCCATAGTAAAGGCTTGGTTATCTGGACACTTCTCCATGAAGGACTTAGGGGAAGCATCCTATATCTTGGGGATTAGAATCTATAGAGATAGATCCAAAAAGATGCTTGGCTTGTCCCAGTCCAGGTACATAGAAACCATTGTCAAAAGGTTTGGCATGGAAAATTCCAAGAGAGGTCTCATACCGATGAGACATGGGATATCGCTTTCTACGAGTATGTCCCCAAAGACTCCAGAAGAAAGGGCAAACATGAATATGATACCTTATGCCTCAACAATAGGGTCTATCATGTATGCCATGCTATGTACTAAGCCTGATATAGCGCATGCTCTGAGTGTCACGAGCAGGTATCAGGCGGATCCAGGCTTGGAGCACTAGAAAGCAGTAAGTGTATCCTTAAGTACTTAAGAAGCACTAAGGATCTTTTACTAGTATATGGAGGTAATAGCCTTAAGGTTGAAGGCTATACTGACTTAAGTTTTCAGTCTGATGTCGATGATAGCAAGTCGAATTCAGGGTATGTGTACACCTTTAATGGAGGAGCAGTGTGCTGGAAGAGTTCCAAGCAAGATACCACTGCTGACTTGACCACAGAGGCGGAGTACATTGCTACATCAGATGCAGCAAAGGAGGGAGTCTGGTTGAAGAAGTTAATTACAGATTTGGGAGTCGTGCCGGGTAGCGAGGAGCCGATCTCCCTATATTGCGACAACAACGAGGCGATTGCTCAAGCAAAGGAACCTAGGTCTCATCAGAAATCTAAGCATGTTCTGAGGAGGTTCCACCTTATCAGAGAGATCGTAGCCCGATGAGATGTAGCAGTGGAAAGAGTTCCATCCGAAGATAACATTGCAGATCCACTGACAAAGCCGTTGTCTCAGATTGTCTTTGAGCGTCACAGGGGTCTGATGGGGATCAGACACATAGGTGATTGGCTTTAGGTCAAGTGGGAGATTGCTAGTCATAGGTGCCCAGCAAGCCAATCACGTGAGTGATGGCACGTGTGACTTGATACAGAATCTTTTTGCTTATTATATTTTGGCGTATATCACTTTATAACTATTGCATAAATGTATACATATATTGTGATGTCCTTGGATTTGTGCAATGGGAATCGGATCGTGATGAGATCACGATAATGAGATCGATTCACCTTTAAACACATATCCTAAATAATCCCGGTCATAGGTTACTCGAGAGGGACATCGTGATAACCGGATAGACTGGTGTGCTGTATACCCGTCCATATGATGGATGCAGTTGGTCTCATAGCTGCTCGTGTAGGGACACTAGGGATACAGTACAGGTGCTCATTGGAGAATGAGTTCACTGATTGATCCGCTTACGGAATGCTGGATGGTTGAAGATGCCTTATTGTCAAACAGCGATTCCGTAGTCCTAGTGGTGTATCTGGTCCTTAGACTTGAGACACCAAGGATGTCCTGTATGAGTGCTCCACTCTTTGATACCAGACTTATAGGTTTGGCTGTCCCAGATCTAGTACAGCTGGCCATTGGGAGTGGTAGTCGACCTTACGAGGGCTATTGAGTGTCGATAGAGGATCATCCACTCTCGGCGTCATGAGAGGAATATCCCATGTGTTCTTGCTCAGACAAATCCCTGGCCAGGGTCATTCGGGTTGAGAGAGAAAGAGTTCTCCGGGAGAATCCGATTAGAGCGAGACTCGAGTAGAAACCGTATGGGTCTGACAACACCATGCTCGATATACGGTCTCTGGGATATTAGATGGATGAGGGACTATAGGTACACGGTAACTGAGGACAGACAGGTCCAATGGATTGGATTCCCCTGTATCGTCTGGGGACTACGACGTAGTGGCCTAGTACGTCCGTAGTCAATGAGTCAAGTGAATTATTATAGAGATAATAATTCACTGAGTTAGAAGGAGTTCTGACGGGTATGACTCACGGCCAGCTCGATATTGGGCCTAGAGGGTCACACACATATGGTAGGTATTGCGATGAGTAGAGGTTCGGATATGAGATATCCGACGGAACCCTTGTCTTATTGGATGCAGATCCAATACCCACTAGGGGAGGACCCATTAGGGTTTGACAGGGGACCTCTATAAATAGGAGGGATTTAGAGCCTCATAGGCTAGAGTCTTTGCTTGCCTTTCCTATTCTCCTCTCCCTCTCCACCTCAGAGCAGGCCTGGAGTTTTGAGGAGCGTCGTCGCAACCCTGCTGTGTGGATCATTGCTAGAGAGGAGGACGCTTGACCTCCTTCACCTTCTCCTAAGGATCTGCAAGGAAACAGGGATATACGATCTCCCTAGGTAACACAATATACTCTATACGCAGTTTTGAGTTTCGCGGATTTTGCGCACCAATCTTCGCACGACGATGAACATCTTTTTGGGAATCGGGGATTTTGTTTTCTTGTTCTTCCGCTGCGCATGTGATGTCGCCCCCATGATTTCCAACACTTTTGACAGGCTTAGGAGACAACCCTTATAGAATTTTCTTTCCTCTCTTGACAGATCAAAACTTGGAAGAAAAGAGGAAGGAGAACTTTTAACTCATACAACACTTTTGAGCTCTAAAAATCACAGAGTAAGATCAGGATTTATGTGGTTTTTTGTTGCTCTTTCATTGCTGAAAGGGTGGGGTATTTATAGGCCCCAACCCAGTTTGAATTCCGAGCTCAAAACTGTCAATTCCCGAAATTCCGGGGTCTGGCAGTTGCATCGCCTGATTAGGGCGATTGCACCGCCTGGCAGAGCTCGAAGACTGAGCCTCTGGGCGGTGTCACCTCTTGTCAGGGGCGGTTGCACCTCCTGCCAAAGCTCGGAGACCGAGCTCAAGTGGTTGCACCTCTGTCAGAGGCGGTTGCACTACCCAACCAGAGCTCGGAGACTGAGCCCTAGGCGGTGCCACCGTCGACCTAAGCAGTGCCACCGCCGACCCAGGCGGTGCCACCTCTAGCCAAGTAATCTGGGTCCCAATGGGCTGATCCATTCGGCCCAATTTGGGTCTGTCAAGGGCCCAATTGCCCCAAGATTAAGTTAATGGGATCGCCTCCCATTTCTAACTTAATCATCGTGCTAACTATGAATTTCTTAAGACATTTACTGCAACTTACTCCGGTGTGTCAATCGCTTCTTCCGGCGAGCTTCCGTCGATCATCCGATTAACCCTTGGTGATGCTCCTGCGGACTTCCGGCAAACTCCTGGACTTGCGACGATCCACTTGGCAAGTTCCGACGAGCTTCTTTGGCAAGCTCCTAGACTTCTCGGATTTGTTCCCGTAGAACCTCCGACGACCGTCCAAACTTCCGTCGAATTCTCGAACCCCCAACGTGATCATAGTCTTGACTCCGGCGCAACTCCTGCTGCATGTCTTACTTTCATCGTAGTTAATCCTGCACACTTATCTCAACATATAGATTAGATAATAAGTGACAATTAACGTCATCATCAAATTCCGAGATTCAATAGGTAGTTCTCATATTTATCATGTTCAATACAAGTCATTTCATAAGTCATTAAAGACCCAATAAATTCTTCAAGTGGAAAGTTATTTAGGTCATTTGCTTCTTGTATTACCGTAACTTTAGGATCATAATTTTTTGGAAGGGATCTTAATATCTTGTTAACAAGTTCAAAATTAGAAAAAATTTTACCAAGTGTTTTTAGACCATTTACGACATCCATAAAATAGGCGTACATATCTTTAATGGACTCGTTTTGTTCCATTCGAAACAATTCAAAAATATGCATCAAAAGATTAATTTTTGAATATTTAACTCTACTAGTACCTTCGTGTGTGATTTCAAGAGTGTGTCAAATGTCATGCGCAGTTTCGCAAATAGAAACTCGATTGAATTCATTTTTATCCAAAACACAAAATAAAGCATTCATAGCTTTGGTGTTCAAAGAGAAAATCTTCTTCTCCAAATCATTCCATTCATTCATTGGAAGAGAAGACTTTTGAAATCTATTTTCAATGATATTCCATAACTCAAAATCTATAAAAATCAAGAAAATTCTTATTCTAGTTTTCCAATATGTGTATTCCATTCCATTGAACATGGGAGGACGTGTGAAAGAATGACCCTCTTGATTACCGAAAAAAGTTCTCTCTTGGGTGTTAATCCAATCGAGAAAAACTTGGCTCTGATACCAACTATTAGGATCAGGTTGGCTCTGATACCAACTATTAGGATCAGGTTGGCTCTGATACCAACTATTAGGATCGAGTCCAACTGTTAGGATCCAATCGAGTAAAAATTACGTCAGTTTGAAACTTTGTATGATGAAAATCAATATCGGAAAGATGTTAACTTGAAAATACGTTCATAAGAATAGTGAAAGTAAGAAATCAGTTTGCAATAAAAATAAAAAGTTCAAAGTAAATGTCAACCAGATTTATAGTGGTTCGGTCGTCGTGACCTACATTCACTCCCGATTCCTCTTCACTTGAGGCCACCAGCTTCCACTACCGATCTTCTTTCAACGAGCAAAGATCAACTATCCTTACAACTCTTTCTACTTTTGATAGGCTCAGGAGAGAATCTTTACACCCTCTCTTTCTTAGACCTCACTTCTCCCTTTAGAAGAACTTCTAAATACAAGGAAGAAGTGACCCTACACTTCAAAGAGATTACAACCTTTCTTTCTCGAGAATATTTTTCCCCTTTCTCAACTCAATTCTTACTACTCCATGCAGGAATAGCTGAGGTATTTTTAGACCCCAAATGGCTTAAAAAATAAAGCTAAAAAAGGTTCCATCCCGGATTTCTCGAGTACCACCGCTTGTGTTGGGCGGTGCTACCGCCTGTAGCACTGATACTGGGCGGTACCACCGCCCAGTCTTATGGTACCACCACCTGACACAGTTTGGGAGATTGTATTTGGGTGGTACCATCACCTAGACTAGCTACAAGACACTGAATGGGTCAAACAACAAGCCCAATTCAGCCTTGATTCAGGCCTAATGGCCCCCTAATTGAGTTGGTTTAATTCCAACCTAATTACAACTTAAAACTACTTTGATCTAGAAAATTATTATAAAACATTAATCACATATTGTTTGGCATATCATTGGTTCATCAGCGCTTCGTTCAATCCTTCGACTCATCATCCTCTTTTGTGACCTTTTGCCCAATCGGTATGTTGACTTTTACAACTCCGGTCTCCTTACCGTAATATTCACTCTTTTAGGCCTGATGCCCGAACTCATGGCACGAAGCCTTTTGCCAACATGTTGATTGATCTTCCAACTTGACGTTCAATTTTCTAATAATTCCACTCCGGCCCCACATTGATTCTTTCTGTTTTAATTGTCTGTTCATGATCGAAGCTAGTCTTGTGTGACTCAAAATGTAAATTAGGTCATAAACTCTATCAATTGATTTCATAATCAAGATCTGAGATTCAACAATGAAAATTTTAACCCATAACATATTATCCTTATTTAATAAGAAAATATTCTTTTAGTACAAAAGAAAATTAAGATATCTCTACTCTAAACCCCATTATCTTTAGTCTCGGTAATGTAGTTCCAACTGATAAGCTTAATTTTTTTCTTATGGGGATTAGTGTTAAAAAAAATTCTCTTGACATCCAAGTGAATCTTCTAAGAATTTTGTTAAAAATCCAACAATTTAGAAGTAAATGTAAGGAAATAGTGTTAATAACAATGTACAAGAGAACATGTTTATCGACCTAGGATAAGAGCCCTTTCTACTATCTTTAAAGTTTGTTACTAGTTTTATCAACGAGATAAAGGTATTTCATAGGTGGGTAGTATTCTTTAATGCCAAGAGCCTTCCTTAATTATAGGCTCATAATGTCTAGGAAAGTAAATATTAGATTTGGCCAAATTAATTATAAGCTTAGTGAGCTCCTCATAAATTTGAGGTACAACAAACCAAATTGTAATAAAATTTGTTATTTGTCCTAAATGCTATAAGGTCATCCGCAAAGAAACCTTAATACCTTTAATGGTGGAAAGAATAATTTCATTATGTTCAACAAATTGAGAGATTAATCTGGAAAGAAATTGTTCAACTAAGATAAAAAATATAAGGAGAGGTAGGATCCCTTTTTTATTAGAAAACTACTTATATAAATGATCATTAATAAGACATGAGTAGGAGAGGGAAGAAATATAATCCTTAATCTATTTAATATGTAAATCAGGGAATCTTATTCTGAAAATAGTTTTTTAAGATAATGAGTCATAAGCTTTTTCAATGTCTAATTTAATGATAATGAGAGATGGTTTTCCTAAATTTAGTCATGGAATGCAGGAACAAATGTAGACTGTTCTTGACTAATTAACCTTTCTAATTTATCTTTTATATGAGTAGGTTAAATTTTAGTAAGAAATTTATAAATCACATTCCAAAGAACAATTAGTATGTACTTCTAAATATGAGAAGCATTATTTTTTTTTGAAATAAGCACTAACTGAGTCCTCCCCCAACTAAACTATCAAGAATATAACAATACTCATGAAACAAAGAACAAGAAACCAAAATTTCTTCTTTAATATCATCATAAAAAAATTCTATAAAATTCAATATTAAACTCACTTGGGCTCTCTCTCTCTCTCTCTCAATCCCATTTGATTTAAAGTCGAAAATATTATATTTTCAGAAAAGGAGGTAATTAGCTCTCTTTGCTCATGTAGGGATAAATAAGAAAGTTTAAGGATATTTGCTCCAAGAATAGAAAAAGGAAGTGGTAAAGTCATTCTAGAGAACCAGTTAGGTATCATCCATCCGAGTGAGTAAATTTAATATTATTATTCTCTTTCAATGACCAGTCAATCAAAAAAAAAAAAATAGTATTCCTATATCCATCCACCAACCAATAACATTTAGCTCTAATCCCTTATTTCAAGTGGATTTGTTTAATAAGAACAATCATCTTATTATGAAGATATTGGAGAGTACAATAAAATAATCAGCTACGGATAATAAGCCAAGGCCATTAGCCTTCTCAAGTTTAGCTATATCATATGAGGTTGTTTTAATTACGTTGTCACCATTTTCTTACTCCATTCATTCAGTAAGAGTAAACTTAAGTCTCGATAGGTTTTGCTGAAGGGGAATGAATCCATTGGATAAACAAGAGAAAAGAATTTCAAAATTTTGAGACTAAATAAAAAAATAATAATCTCAGAATACTCCAACTATATAGGTTCAAAATAAAATAATTTAACTTTATTATGATCTTCATTGCAATCTTTCACTTTGATAATTATAGACGAATGATCCACAAGTAATATGAGATAAATAAAAAATAAAAGTATCCATAAATAAGACATCACAAGAATCATTAGTCAAAACTCCATATATGGATCTATTATTACACCAAGAGAAATAAGATCCGAGGAAATCAGCATTTAAAAGATCAACGTAAAATAAAGTATTAAATTACACTGAAAAGAAAAAAAAAAAAGACATTGAAGAATTTTAATATTTATATATGTTTATTATAATATTGGAATGGCAAACTTGTTAATTTAATGCTTGGCAAGGATACAAAAGTTTCATTTTGATTAGGAACGGAAGCGTATTCGTCCCACGTGTCATATTAGAGAAGTACTTAGAAATCTGTATCCTGTTCTCAACACGATCGCCGAACCTTTTGACCCTCTAAGAAACGCTCCCACTAATTTCTTATTTCTCCGTCTCACTTCTCGCTTCTGCTGAGCGAAGACGAAAGAGCCGAAGGGAGCCCCGAAACCCTAAAAGAGATCGATTCTTGTGCAGTTAGGGTTCGCACTCGTAACAATTCACAGCGCCTCGGAGCATTTGAGTATTGAACTGGGTGTCCTACTATTCGTTTTCACTCTTTGTACCATGGAGGATTGACAGGTAGAAGTGAAGGCAGGGGCGGAAGACCTTAGTTGCTCTGATCTATCCGTCCGATCGAAATCTTGGATTTCGCCGAGCCGAGTCGTCTGCGGACCGTATCTGAGGAGCGGAATTCGGAGACAGTGTAATCTTCTTTTTTTATATTAGAATCTGCAAATTTAGTTATCGACGCTGTGTAGGTTACTTCTGTCAGCTGTCTTTTCTCGTGAATTTCTAGTTTTTCTAATTTTATTGTAAATAACTCGGTGTATGGAGAGAGGAATTGTTTTAAGTTCCGTCTTGATTTATTTCGTGTTGCAGATTTGTGTTCTGAGGCAGGTTGATGGGGATAAATTGGGGAGAGTAGTCTTTTTCTTCTTCTTCTTCTTCTTCTTCTTCTTCTTCTTCTTTTGTATTAGAATCTGCAAATTCAGTTGTTGACTCTCTCTCGGTTATTTTTGTTAGTTGTCTTTTTGTTATAAGTTCTGAGTTTCCCTCTTTGGTTTTAAAGAAGTCAGAGTTTGAGATGGAAATTCTTTTCAAGTTCTTTCTTGATTCATTTCCTGTTGCATATTTGTGATAATTATGGAGGAAGCAGCAGGTAGGTCTTTATAGTGTGCATTAAGTTGTGGTGTGGGTTGGACTTCATTCTGAGAGGCGTCTGCTTCTAGTAGGATCTGACTTTTTATTCTTTGTTGGTGATGCTCATCTTTTACAGTTCAGTTGTTTTTCGTGAACATAACAAGCCCAAAGAAATAAGACAGTGAGGAACACCACTAGCAGAGGTTTGGCAATATCCGGAAAATGTCAGAGTTCCTTGACCTAGAAACGCAAGATGGGGTGCGAATGACCTGGAACATGCTTCCAGGCACAAAGCAAGAAGCTTTGGGTTGCGTCATACCAGTTGCTGCTATCTACACTCCTCTCAAACCAATTCCTGACATGCCAGTCCTGCCTTACTCGCCTCTTAGATGCCGCATCTGCCGCTCCATCCTCAATCCTTTCTCCATTGTGGACTATGTTGCCAAGATCTGGGTATGCCCATTCTGCTTTCAGCGCAACCACTTTCCTCAACACTATTTGTCAATATCGGAGGACAACCTTCCTGCTGAGCTTTTCCCTCAATACACAACCATTGAGTATGCATCCTCCATTGAGACTGGCTCGAAGATCCCTTCAGTGTTCCTCTTTGTTGTTGATACATGTATGATTGAGGAGGAGATTGTGTTCTTGAAGTCAGCCTTGTCGCAGGCTATTGAGCTGTTGCCAGAGAATTCTCTTGTTGGCTTAATCACTTTTGGGACTTACGTACAGGTGATTAACATCTAGCAGTTAACTCTGTATCTGAAACTTTTTTTTTTCTTGTTAGTATCAAATTATTTATATCTTATATGCAGGTCCATGAGTTAGGTTTCGGGCATATGCCAAAATCCTATGTTTTCAAAGGGTCGAAAGAGTACACAAAGGAACAACTCTTGGACCAAATGTGTTTTTTTGCAGGGAAGGCAAGACCAAATGTTGGAGTGATTGCGGGCCCCAGGGATGGACTGTCATCAGAGAGTGTTGGCAGATTCCTTTTACCTGCCTCTGAGTGCGAGTTTGTCTTGAACTCAGTTAAGTTTTTGGACCTAATATATATCTTATATAGAGGGGTTCCTGTTGCTTTAATGATTGAAAAACAAAAGAGTTAGCATCACTGTATAAAGGGGTTTATGTTGCTTATATGATCGAAAAATAAAAAGCATTAGAATCATTATGTACTTATATATTGAAGTAATAAAGGGCAAGCTTGTTCAGAAACTCTTGCCACTCTGGAGCATTAGGAGGGTTAAGTGTATATGTTCTTGTCTGCACACATATATTTTGTGATTTAAATATATGATATCTGCATCATTGTTGATCTATCTTACTTTCAGGTAAGGTCATGCATGCTCTTTCCATATATATGATAAGTCGATTTATACTCAAAATTCATGGATGGTTCAAATGATTAACTTTGTGATGAATGATTTGTAAAATAATGTCTTTTGTCAAATTTAATCACACTGATAATTTTTTTGCTTGGTACTATGCTTTCCATAAAACATTCTTTTGTTTTGTATAATGTAATATAAGGATATGGTGATTTTACATGTTTGTGCAGGTACCTTTGCATTTTCCTGGTTTTTGGTTTGTTATCTGATGTAAACATTAACAATGAAGATGCTGATGTCCAATCTTTGGGTTCTGACTGGATGTGTAGGTTCTAGAAGAACTACAGAGAGATCCTTGGCCTGTCCCAGCTGACCAACGTGCTTCAAGATGCACCAGCACGGCACTAAGTATTGCAGCTAGTTTGTTAGGTCTCTGTGTTCCTGGTACAGGAGCTAGAATTATGGCTTTTGTTGGTGGTCCGTCTACAGAGGGAACAGGCTCTGTAAGTGTTTTTCATATAAATCATCTCATGGATCTTACTTTCTTGTGCCTCTACTTCTGATGATAGAAATCTTACTTGAACCGAGTTATCACACTGGATATCAGATACAGATGTTATATCTTTCTAACTTAATGCTCCCATTGATTTGACAAGGTCTTGGAATTTTATTCGGTATGGCTTTTGTGGTCAAATGCTAGTTTCTTTTTAAAAAATTGAAACAAGGAGGCCCTTCTTTCCTTGCTGAAGAGTTATGTCTGGTAATTGAAAGATATGCAGAATTTAGTTTCTTTAAATATTCAGGTTGTTAAATATTAATGTGGAGTCAAAAGTACAAATGGATTACAAACCTACTTGCCATAGAGTGCGAAACCTACATTACAAGAAAAGAAACACTGCTAATGCTCAAAACTCTTATAGTTCTGGTAACATGATAAACAAACACTATTCATGGAGGTAAAACTCTATGTGCTTGAAAATATGAAAATTTCTTGAACATGGCTCATTGAAACTTAAAAGCATAATCCTCATAATATTATAGTTTAGTTTTGATTACATAATTCGTAGAACCAGTAATTTGGTAGTGGTATGTGATAATAATGTGAACTGACTGTCAAGCATCTCTGCCTAATGCAGCACATTCCTCATCATGCTATACTAAACTATTGAGGTTAAAGTATCATGTATTTAAAATTTTTCTTCTTCATTTTATATATTTTTTGAGTGGTGAT
Organism: Musa acuminata AAA Group; assembly: GCF_036884655.1. Lineage (NCBI taxonomy): Eukaryota > Viridiplantae > Streptophyta > Magnoliopsida > Zingiberales > Musaceae > Musa > Musa acuminata. Next base: position 30,141,230 of record NC_088356.1, on the reverse strand, counting down.
TGTTCATATTCAGTATTAGTTGGGCCACAGTACTTTAATAAAGAAACATGTTGGTGTTTCAACTTTCAATAATCTTCAATCTGGTTTATAGGTTGATTTTGAAAATTTTGCCTCCAAAGGGTGGTGGGACCATTTTTATCAAATCACATTTATGGAGCTGGTGTTACATCTTAAATGGAGAACCTTTTTCTCATATTTTGCTTGTAGTTCACCCCAGCTTGGTTTCTGGATTATTTCCATCATAAGATGAATTTTTTATGGCCTTGAAGGTTGCTGCAGGAAAATGTTTGCTTTCTTGTTGAAGTTCCTTTGCCATTGTTTACAAGTTACATGTTTACATTATCTTTTCCTTTCTTTTATCTTTCCTTATATGTTCCTAAATGCCCTCCGGATGCTTGCAGATCGTATCAAAGAATCTTTCTGAGCCAATTCGTTCTCACAAAGACCTTGATAAAGGAGCTGCTCCACTTTATAATAAAGCTGTGAAATTCTATGAGGCACTTTCAAAGCAACTTGCGCATCAAGGTCATGTATTGGATTTGTTTGCTTGTGCACTTGACCAGGTGAGTGCTTCCAGATTTTGATTTTAAACATCTCATTGAATTTTCAGCTGGTATAATTTTCTCCTAGTCTTCAAGTTGAGAGTGTCTTAGTTTGACTCTTAAAAGAGTGTTTTTTTTGTTTCTTAATTGATGGTTGTCCTTGGTTTTTTAGATTTTTTATCTTAATAATACATGAAAGTACATTTTTGAAAATTGTTATAAACCATATGTCAAAAACAGCATCAATTGGAATATAGTGTATGGAAGATATAACACCATCGTACGTGCCTGTCGAGGTTGTGGCAGTATTCTATATAACGTTATTTGATAGTTGTTGCTGATATTGCAGCAGCAACAACTTTGATCCTAGGTTAGAGCTGTTTTCTAGCTTAGGAATACTGCTGCAGCTGCTCTAGCTGTAACAACTTTACTCCTATATAGAGCCATATTCCAGCATGATACTACTTCTGCGAAGTAGTAGCAGTTCTCCAATGACAGTATCCTTCTGTGCTGCTACTGCAGCAGCAACAGCTTTGCTCTCAGGTAAAGCCAGCTATTTGCTGCCTTAGTATTAGTAATACTGTACTACGACTATAATATGTTGCAACTTTACTCCTATTTAGAGCAATTTGCTAGGTTAATACTACTCTGCTACTGTGTAACAGCAGTTTTTCTCTTATAAAGAGCTATTTGTTAGCTTAGTTCCAGTTGGAACAGCTTTGTTCCTATTTAGAGCTATTTGTTAGCTTAGTACTAATATTGCAGCAGCAAATTTTTATACTTCGCATCAACTTTTCTCTCACATAGAGTTATTTGCTAGTTTGTTACTAGTAGTATTATATTACTACTACGACAACATCAACCTTGCTCCTACAAAGAGTTATTTTCTAGCTTTGTACTAGTGCATTAGTGTACTACTATGTCTCCAGCATCAACAGTAGCTGCTTTGTTCCTATATGGAGCTATTTGCTAGCTTCGTACTAAATAATGCCATAGTACTACTGCAATAGCTCTGTTAGTATATTGAATTGTTCAATAGTGTAATATTACTACAGTTGAAGTAGCAGCTTTGGTCTAGCAGCATTGACTTTTTGTACTACTACAGCAGCAGTAGCTTTCCTCTGGTATAACTATTTGCTAATTTATTAATTAGTACTGGCAGTATTCTACTAATACAATAATACTGTATAAGCAGTATCATTGCTCATATATGGAGAAATTTGTTAGCTTTTAGTATGTTGTATTACTGCAGCTATTTCCTAGCGTACTATTACTAATCTTGTACTAGTACTGTTGCTATAACTTTACTCCTATAGAACTAAATGCTAGCTTAGTGTTATTACTATAGCATCAATAACTTTGCTTCTTTATAGAAGCTATTTGCCAGCTATGTACTGCTACTGGATCAATTGCTTTTTCTTCTGTTCCTATTTGCTAGCTTTGTTTTGAGTGCAGAGTTTAAGAATGAGAAGCTATATTTTGCTTAATACTGAGGACCCAGAGAGATAGAGAGAGAGAGAGAACAATCAGATAAAACTCTGTTGGGAGGGCTGCACATGTGGTTGGATTCAGACCAGAGATGATAGTGGATTGGCACTGGTACTAAAGATGATATGCTTTGCAGTATGCCAGGTATACTGGACAGAATGCCTAGTACTGTAAGTGTACTGGACTGTGTGTCTGTAGGTTAAGTATATCAGGTGGTATGTTTGTAGGTTAAGTGTATCAGGCAGTATGTTTGTAGGTTAAACGTATCAGATGGTATGCTGAGCAGGGTAAGTGTACCGTATGGTATGCCCGACTTATAAAGGTGAGAATTGCTGTTGGCACACCAGTTGACCCTTGGTCAGGTAAATACTGATCTGTATCAATTTATACAGTTGAAATTAAAATATTTGCTTCATCATCGTATAAATTTTCAGGAATTTGATGTTTCGTAATCGATGACTGTTCAGTATGAAAAATGATGAATCCACCCATTCATTAAGCAACAAAATTGAGAACAAAAAAATGGAGCAGTGCCGAATACCATGGGATGAAGAAAATTTCTGTGGCATATGAAAGCGAGATGTCATAGAGTTTCTTTTTGGCTTTTTCCTATAACATTCTTTCTTCGTCTTTTATTTTTCTGTTTGTGTACATCAGAGGAAATTTGGTGTTGGCGTTGAGGAACTTATGGTTATCCTTACTTGCTAATGCTTTCTTAAATGTTCAGCTTTTAGGTTTTGTAACCATTCGTTTCAACCTTCAATTGTAATTTGATTTATTTTGGCCTAGCATTTGGTCAAAAGCTTTCAAGTTCAATATGACATCGTCTTAGGGAAATTATCTTGTGCCTTGGTTCTGAAGTGATCAATGTATGAAATCATGGTAATGCCTTTGGTATTAGAGCTTTTTCTCAATTCACCATGATGTAGATAGGATGTCATTGTGGACGGGAGTGTGTTTGATTGTCAGATGTGTCCTTGATGGTGTCTGGGGGAAGACAATCTTATGATTACATTGGTCCATTTGACAGTTATATGAGCACCACAAACCTGTAGGAAAAAAATATATTTGCAAATATGATACACAATGAAGGATTTTGTTGCTTCATTTGAGTAGTTCATGTATTGTTATTGAGTACTCTGAGATGTGAAATATTGTCAAGATAAACAATTTCAAGCATTTCTGACATGACCATGATTAAAATGGAATTGCCCTTTATATTTCTTTTGAAATGTTCTAGACAATGCTCTTAATTACTGTAGATTTTGTTTACTTCTGAAGGGGCAATCTGGGTCCGCTAATTTGTGGAATATATTGTGAAGATGCTGGTACTTTTGAGGATTTACTGTGTTTTCTCTGTTATATAAGTTCACACTTAACAGTTTCTCTTTTAGGTTGGGGTGGCAGAGCTTAAAGTTGCAGTTGAAAGGACTGGAGGTATTGTGGTTCTTGCAGAAAGTTTTGGACACTCTGTTTTCAAGGATTCACTGCGACGCATTTTTCAGTCAGCTGAGTATGATCTTGGTCTAGCATTCAAGTAAGGTTCCTCCCTTGAGAAACTGTATTTGTTTATAATTTAAACTTGTATCCTATTTAATTCTATCTGTCTTTTAACTTTTTGTGGATTCTGAGCCATAACTTAGCATATTAGATGCTTTTCCAAGTAGGTAATACCATCACTTACTGTTGTTATTTTCTTTGGTGTTGATTGTGGGGTTTCTTTGGGGATGTGGTGTGGGTTGAAAATTTGGTTCCTGCAGTGGTGTATTTGAGGTTAACTGCTCAAAGGATCTGAAAGTCCAGGGCATCATTGGTCCTTGTGCTTCTCTTGATAAGGTGGGTTGATATGAAGGTTGAAGTTCACAGTTCACACTATCATTTAATTTGGTTATAATGTTGGTTATTGGTGTTTTTGAACAGAAGGGGCCTTTGTGCGCTGAAACAATTGTTGGTCAGGGAAACACAAGTGCCTGGAAGATGTGCGGCCTTGATAAAAAGACATCGTTATGTTTGATATTTGAGATTGTGAGAAAAGATGGTCCAGAAACAAATGCTCAACCTACAAGCAATCAATTTTATTTCCAATTTTTGACATAGTATGGGTGATATACTTTCTTATTTTCTATTTTGTTGTGTTATTTTACTATCTGGACAGCTGTGGACTTTTTGACAGACGTTAAAGATCTTTCTGCAGTTATCAACATAGCGATGGCCAGATGAGATTACGTGCAACCACTCTGTCCAGAAGATGGGTGGCAGGTCCTGGCAGTACACAGGTTAACTTGGACTACATTTTCTGCATTTGCTGTTGTTTAATATGCTATGCGTATGTTGTCTACATATCAATGTTGATTAGTTCTGTATAGCAAAGAAGTAATTATACCACGACTTGTCTTCTACAAGCTGCTTTTTTTTGGGCTTAAATAATGCTCGAGTTACTTTTTATATGAAAAAGATGAAGTGATTGCATTCACATTTTTTATTTGCTATTTTTGCTGACCCTTTAAAATTATAAAGATTCTGAGTATCTTGATGAATCTTATTAGATAAAGAGAAATAGACAACAAACTATTTAATTAGCCACATGAAATCATTCTTGATTGCATGTCGAACCCTGAATGTGGGCTTGAATCATGCTGCTGACTTTAACAGGTACTGTTAAGAAGGATATCTGAATGTTCTGATTGAACACCATGCTCTGTTTTAACAAAGGCAATCCTGGGAATTGCTCCTTTACAAGTTTTGATTCAATATATTGCATGTAGGTAGACATTTTCCATGTGGGATTTGTTGATTTGGGGCATAAATTTATTATTGATTCATTAATTTTATCTATATCTGTTATTGGATTGGTATATCTATATATATAGGTTGATCAGTTTTATATATTGGAAAAGAGTACTTGTTGCTCTGCTGGATTCCCTTAATATTTGTAGGTTGATTCAAACCTTGAAAAGATTATACCTTAAGCTATTCAATCATAGATCTTACTTCTGTTATATTAAGCTTTGATGTAACTTTTGTTATATTAGACTTTTAAGTGTCAGCAAGACGTGGCGTTGTTTTTCTTGGAATGATTCCGAGTCTCCATTTTTAATATCCAATTTCTGTACTATTTAAAGAAAACTTGCACATCATAATGATTTGGCATTATTTTGTCACTTAAGATTTATACTAACTGTTATGTGAATTATCATTTTCTAGAATCAGGTTTCTATATCAGTTTTTATTCTTTTGTGGTTATAATTTGATGTTGGTGCAGAAAGTTTTCATTTATTTGGAAGGAGTCTGTGATAGAGTTCATAAATATTTATTTTGGGGCCTTTTAGAAAATAAAAGTGGATCCAGCAATTATATCAATGTGATAAAAGGATATTCTTGATAAAGAGGTAATTGATATTATGACTTTAAGGGTTGTGATTAATTAGTTTCCTTGGCGAAATTGTGGATCACCTTTACGTTCTTACTTCACATTGGTGATGGACACATTAACTATCCATATACATGATAGACTCCAGGATATATGTTATTTACTGCCAATTAGAGAGTTTAGTTGCAATTAATTCTATATTTGAGTTGTGGGACAAATATTAAAATTTAAAGTATTTTATATTAATAAGGATTAATACTGAATATATGAAATGTGGTTAAGATGGATGAAAAACAAGTTTTTGTAAGTAAAAGTTTTAAATATTTTGAATACATTATTCAACAGGTTGTAGAGTTTGATGATGAAAATATTATACATAGTTAAAACTAAGTGATTAAAATGGAAAAAGTTCATTGGGGATTTCGCATGAACATGTCATGCTCAAATTAGAGTGTTATATGCATAAGAATCCACATGTATTAAAAGGCTTTATAGTTGATGAATAACTTAGTGCACTTTGATAGAAATTGAAATGAGGTAAGATTGACTAAGATACTATGAATATGTATAAAGGAGGTATTGATATTGTGGTTAACTGTGGCTAGACGAGATTAGTTGATTAGAATTAGTAGTGCAAGAAGATTATGGTGGTAGATATAAGAAGAATTTACTATGAACAAATAAAAGGAGAGTTGAATGCTGTTGACTGAATTGGAAATATTGCATTACATGAAGCTCAATGACGAGGTGACCCCAAATAATTGGGAGTTCTTTTGTTGATGCAGGTTAAAGAAGTTGTTACTTGTTTAGTAAATTCTTATATGATTAGTATGAAGAAGAAAGAAACTAGTTCAACATAAGATGATGCTAAGAACTAGAATTTTGATTAAGAAAAGGATTATTTTCAATTTTTTTTCAGTATCTTCTGCCAAAATGCTCATATGGATTACATTCCTCCATAACGTTCAACTTGAATATAAAGAAATATGGGATATTCGTGAGTTATAAATACAAATATGGGATATTCATATTCCATATATGGAATATGAACATATTCATATTCGTGACTTATAAATACAAATATAAATATGAACATATTTATAAATATAAATACAAGTATAAATATGAACATATTCATATAAATATGAATATAAATATAAATATGAACATAAATACAAATATAAATATAAATATGAACATAAATATAAATATAAATATAAATATAAATATAAATATAAATATAAATATAAATATAAATATAAATACAAATATAAATATGAACATATATTCATATTCGTGAGTTACAAATACAAATATAAACTCAATTTTGTGAGTTCGTGGACTAACCTATTAAAAGTTATAAATACAAATATGGGATATTCATGACACCCCAGTATGGTTCTGCATTGGAAGTGGGAGAAAAATTGAGTTTGTTTATAGGACAAACTGGGTCTATTACTTTAAAATTGAGTTTGTTTATTGGCAAGTGGTTGGAACCTACTAGGCATATGGAAGATGGGCGCGCCATTTCTTGTCATACTTGTATCAACTATGTGATCAAGTACAGAGGACATCTAACCATTTCTGGAGACCAATTGGAAACTTCAAAATGGATGTTTCCTGAACAGATATTTACGGTCATTTGGAGATGCATCTTAATCTTTATGATTGAGTCAAGCCCTTCTGTACTGAAGAGTGCTTACACAGTGAATAATCTTTTCTGTACTTTTGTAGGATTTGGTATCTGGATTTGACCAAGAAGCTGCTGCTGCAGTCATGGCACGCCTGGTTTCTTTCAAGATGGAAACAGAGGTATGCTTTATTGTTTGAATTTATTGCATCAGAGGTAACAATTAACAATCATATTCTTTGTTTACATTGATAGTTCTAAAGGCTAAAGCTGACACTATGTATAGAATTGTTGGTGATTCAGCTGCTAAATTTCGGTGAATAATACCTGAGAGCAGGGTTTGCCATACCGAATCATACCGCCCGGTACGGGCGGTACGTACCGGTCCGACAGGCCAACGGTACGCGGACCGTTACGTACCGGTCCGACAGGCCAACGGTACGCGGTCCGACAGGCTAAAGCTGACACTATGTATAGAATTGCCTGTAGCAATGCAGCAGTGACTGTAGCAGTGCTATAGTGCACTGCGCAGGGCTACAGTGCACTGTAGCCCTGCGCAGTGCACTGTAGTACTGCTATTTGATTGTAGCTCTGTACCGGTGCACTGCAGCCCTGCACAGTTCAGTGCTACAGTGCTCGGTGCACCTGGGTGTACCGCTCGGTACACCGTACCGTACCGGTACCGAGCCCAGGTCGAAATACCGGTACAGTACTGTCACGACCTTAGCTGGTTTTGCCTAAGGCGTGCGGCACCCTTGCGTGTCCGTCCGCAAAGGTCAGCCTCCCCGAAGCCTCCCATTGTCCCTTAGGACCACCAAAAGAGAGAACGGGTTAGAGAGAACGCCTCAAATGGGATCCACAAGCAAACATGTCCGAAAAACACTTCATAGACAATGCAAATTACAAACAGACTTTACAAGCTCTGAACAGTGGCACAACAAAGGGTAAAATGGTCCATTACAGATCGAGAAGCTCTCTCACGTGTCCACATGACACAACCTTTATTTACAAGCCTAAAGAGGCCACCATCCCAACTAAAGTGGGACTATTAAGCCTTCGGCCGCCCCTCTACATTCTGTACAAGGCATGAACATGCCAAAAGACACGGACATATATAAGCATTACATCAAACACCCTGTTTCAAAGTTTTTCCGTGACATTCTCCCCCACTTATACCTTCGACGTCCTCGTCGAAGCCTTTGTGAACACTGCAACTCTTCGCCTTTGCTGAGTTTTCAATCTTCTGCTCCAGCTGCAATGCGCCTCCTGGCTCCCAGCTGCTCTCCGCTGCTGTTTTTGAGTAGTCGAACCTTTGATCCGCCATGCTGCTTCAACTCGCCAATGACTCTGACTCTGGTGTGGGGTTGGCGGAGTTGTGTTGATCCTCGTTGATTCCTGCGGATCTCCCGGATGAAGGAAAAGACCATCCTTACTGCGCCAGTCTCTCAGAAATTCCACATGCTGCTTGAACTGGGTGGATGCTTGTTGGAGCTTTAACGAGCATCGTCTCGCAAACTTCTGAAGTTTTGGGTCCTTCCTCCACAAAATCTGCTCATTGACTCTTCTTTCAGTTAGTTGTCATATCCAAGTAGGTTCGCATCACTTCCGCTTTCGATTGGCATTTCGTTGGGAAATGAAGCGGACAATCTACTCTCAGTAGCACTGATCACCGTTGGTGAGGATTTGACAACTATTGTCTTCCATTATCTTCGAAGGGTCTTTGAACTTGTGCAGAGCTCCTCTGCTGGATAGATAAGAGAATTGGGGTACTCGGTTTCGCCCATCCTCTTAAGAGTTGAGAAGGCAAAGGTTACTTGACTTCGCCCGCCTCCTCGAGGTTGTACTTCACGCATCGAGCTGGTTACTAGTCTTCGCCTGCTCTTTGCTCACACTTCTGAAGCACTTGAAGTGTTTGCACTCCTTGCATTGAGTTAGTTACTGTGATTCACCTTCTCAAAGCCATTGAACTTCTGGAATGCAGGAAGTTTCCACCCCAACTTGGAGTAATTCTCTGATAGATGAGGTCGCCTCTGGGATTGTACCGTCTTCTCCATCAACCCTGCCGCCTACTCCACTGAGTAGCAAAGGTACAGCACCACGTACTGCCTGCTTCGTTCCTTGGTCGTGCACTCTTGCATGACCCGAAGTCCTTCACTTACGGCTGTCTTGATGAGAAGCACACTGACACCGGTCTTACGAAGTTCCTCGGCCTCTGCCCTTCAGCCTTGTCCCGGTACTTGGAGATTGCCTCTGCATGCTCCACCTCCTCGGCCCCTTTCACGACCAAACGCTCTCCCTCCGTGAGAGCAAGGGATCAATGACTTGCACGGAAGTCCCGCCTCTGCGGTACCATGGCGCTGCAATGCCCATGGCCCTACTATCCGTCGCCTCGCATCTGCATCCCTTTTCTTCACGATCAGTAGACATGTCTCTGTGGCACTCCTCTGAGTCCACCTCCATTCTAACTGATGCTTGATTTTGGGTAGCTAAGTCCCTCTGGACTCGTCGTCGCTTCCTCGCCCCTTTCGACCCCTTGCTTCAACACCTCTGTGTTCTCCACGCAGCTCCTTCTGGTCGATGGAAAGACAGACTGCACTCCCATGCATGGCCTTTGCCATCGCATTGTAGGGTTTGCACCGATTCTGTTCTCCATAGCTTCCTTGGTAGCAACGTTCGCTTACTCGGCCTTGTCCTCTGACTTGCCGGGCTCCCTTAAGCGAATATGAGCTCTGGAGCAGTCCAACTCTCCAGCTGCTTCGATCATACCTCTGCATGCTCAAGTCCCTCCCATGGAACTCACTGGTACTTGCATTCGAACTTTTCCCTTGGTGGAACCCAGCCCCCATATGCTGATGACCAAGGTTTTCATCCGATGCAAAATTCGGTGCACGCCTGGAAGACCCGCCTCTGCGGTACCATGGCCTTCACTCCTTGAATCCATAGCCCTTCTTGCCGTCGTGTTGTTCACCGAAGCGGAGCTCCCAGTAGCTCCCGATCATGCCTCCATATGATCACATCCCTCATGGGACACACTGGTGTGTATCGCATTGCCACGAACTGTTCCACCACGATCCGCTGCACCATGTCGCCTCCTGGTGACATCTCCATTGCCTTCTGATCCTTGGGGAATAAACTCGAATTGTGAACCCTCCATGTGTGGCCTCTGCCAATACATCGCCAGGTCTCTTCCACCTTCGAGTTTGTTCGCTCCTTTGGCAATCGACCTTCATCCACCCACTCTTGGGTCACACCTAGATGAAGCACCGCTCTAGGACAGTCCGTCGCCTAGTAGCTCCCGAAGTCCCCCGACTTCGCTGCAATTGGTGCACCATTGTCTGGATCCTGGGCCTCTGCCCCTACCAGCACAATCTCCGCTGCGCACCGCTTCCTTCATAGCAACTCGAATGGCAACACTGTGGCATATTCTTCAAGAGTACCCGCCTCTGCGTCCTCTTGCCCCGTGCTAAGGCCATCTGAACCCAACTTCGCCTCCGCAAATTGAGTCGCCTTAGTTCCTCCCTCAAATGCTTCTCCGAGATAAGGTGCATGTGCCCCGAAGCCCCCTTCGTCTTTGGCACCATGCAAGATGAGTTCGCTCCAACAGAATGAATGGCCCATGGAACAACATGATCCTACTCTTGCCTCTGCAAGAGTCCATGTCCTTGACCTCTGTCTAAGGAAAGCACTGTGCCTCTGCTCCATGTTCCACCTTCTATGCTGGCTCCCTTCATGCGGCTTGGGTACTTCGCCAAGTTACACCCAAGTTGCCCCGCTCCTCGCTTCTGCATTGAGTCGATGGTGGCCCTCGTGCCCACCATTCCACGGGTCAGCCCTCCCTTGAGTCTGATTTCATATCGACTCTAAGTGTGCCTTCATTTGTGTTGCTACCCCACTTGATCTCGTAATGCATCCACCAATGCATTCTCTCAAGCGAGATCATGCGACGACTCCTCGCCGCTTGCTCAGTCCATCGAGCTTCGTGGAGTTGTTGTTTATTGAGGTACACCTCCTCAACATGTGAAGTCCGTCTCACATGATTCTCCCTCTGGAGAGCCGGGACTTATCCCTCCTGGATAACTATCCCATTTGAGCAACATCTCTCTTCGTTTCGGAGACCACCATCCCCGACTACTCCGATCTGCTGAACAAACTGTGCATTGCTCTGCCTCCTGCAAACGCACTTGCTAGATTGCAACTCCCCGTCAATACAGCCCCCACTGCACCCCTCAAGGCCTAGCAACATGCTGAACTCATTGCACACTTCAGCCGCCTACGGACGTATCCTTCACATGCCGAAGAGAAAGTTTCAATGCTCCATGGTGCCGAGTCTCGGCCGCCTTGGGATGGCCACGAACATTCCGTCGTCCGCATACAAGCCCATGCATGAGTACCAAAATCTTCGAGTTAGCAATTCCCCTCACCTCTGTGAGCTTTGCATAACTCTTTTGGTCGTTGAGCAACTCTTTCCACCTTGCATGGTCTCATTCTTGCCAAGCGCCTCGCTTGCCTAGAGCACCATCAAGTATAGTTGTCAACGTTGAGTCGTAGCTCAAACTCAGCCATCCCAACCTTTGTGCGCTCCAAATTCTTCCAAGCTTGCCTGTTCTCGTGGTGCCTCTTGCGCGAAGGGTTGGCCATTCCTCTGAATACCAATCTCGGATGCCCGCTCCTCTGAGCGACTCCTTTCCCTACATCTCCATGCCCGTTTTCCCTCAAACGGTCGCGCGTGTGCTGATTGCCCTCAACGCAGCCCCGCTAGGTCCCCCACGTTTGCATGTCAAGTGTTTCTATGAGTGCTTGTCCCGCTCTGATACCAAATGTCACGACCTTAGCTGGTTTTGCCTAAGGCGTGCGGCACCCTTGCGTGTCCGTCCGCAAAGGTCAGCCTCCCCGAAGCCTCCCATTGTCCCTTAGGACCACCAAAAGAGAGAACGGGTTAGAGAGAACGCCTCAAACGGGATCCACAAGCAAACATGTCCGAAAAACACTTCATAGACAATGCAAATTACAAACAGACTTTACAAGCTCTGAACAGTGGCACAACAAAGGGTAAAATGGTCCATTACAGACCGAGAAGCTCTCTCACGTGTCCACATGACACAACCTTTTACAAGCCTAAAGAGGCCACCATCCCAACTAAAGTGGGACTATTAAGCCTTCGGCCGCCCCTCTACATTCTGTACAAGGCATGAACATGCCAAAAGACACGGACATATATAAGCATTACATCAAACACCCTGTTTCAAAGTTTGTCCGTGACAGTACGGTATTGCGAACCTTGCCTGAGAGTATGTGTAAAATTTATAACCAACTTATGACTTTTTTAACTAAAATGGTGATATCGTGCCTTAAGTTGAGTTTGGATAGGGTAATATTTTATTTTGTATCTGATATGAAATACTTTGTTGCAATACATTGGCGATAATACAAGTCACAAAACCAAAAGAAAATTTAATGCATCTGTACAACTGAAAGGAAATTTATATCTGGTGATACGTCTCTGGAATGCTGTTGGAGGATTAAAATTGATGTTCTTGTCAGGTTTTGTACTAGTAAAATCAAAATGTGATTTGTAAAATTTAGAAATAGGCCTTCATAATTAACCATTTTTTAGGGTCAAGGATATTTTCTTGATTTATTTACTGTTACCTTTTCAATTTTACCATATTGATGGTCTTATTAATAATTATAATGTTTGTAATATATTTATGTGACCAATTCCTATCAGCTTGTTTCTCGTAAGAGATAAGAAAACACTTTGCTTTTTTTGGTGTTTCATATTTTGATGCCCTGATAAATGACTTGTCTGGATTTGTTTTTGTAGGCTGATTTTGATCCAATACGATGGCTTGATCGATCGTTGATACGTTTGTGTTCCAAGTTTGGAGATTACCAGAAAGACAGTCCATCCTCTTTCAGCTTATCTCCACGCTTATCAATATTTCCTCAATTTATGTTCCACTTGAGGCGTTCTCAGTTTGTCCAGGCATGACAAAAATATTTGATTTCAAACTGGACAACTGACAAGTCTCATGCATTATTCTCCGAGTTGTTCTATAGAATACAAATTTCCACTCTGATCTTAATACCTTTGTTATATTTCATGAAGGTCTTTAACAATAGTCCTGATGAGACAGCATACTATAGGATGATCCTGAATAGAGAGAATGTTGCAAATGCAGTTGTTATGATCCAGCCATCACTAATATCTTACTCCTTCCATTCTGCCCCTGAGCCTGTTCTTCTGGATGTAACTGCAATTGCTGCCGATAGGATTCTGCTGTTGGATTCTTATTTTACGGTGGTTGTATTTCATGGAATAAGCATTGCACAATGGCGAAATGCTGGCTACCAAAATCAACCTGAGCATGAGGTGATCTAATCATAAATGTTACATTTTTTAATTTTTGACCTTCAGATTTCTTGTCAATTACAAGAAGCCATGCAATCGTAAAAAAAACGATCTACTTCAATTGTAATATCATTTGATTTTAGAATAATATAATTATAAAAGCTGATAAATGTGCAAGTCACATGCATGTGAATACTTATCCAACATGACTAGTTGGTCTCAGTTTGGAAGTCCATATGCATCTAGAATGTACTATATGGAACTGTCAGTTCTGGTGATTTCTACCTTCACATTTCATAGTTACATTAGCAATGAACATAGGTTTTCCTGTTTAAACTTGATATCTTACTGCTGGTTTGAAGCAATCGTTTTATAGTTTATCAATCTTGCTGCTCTGCATAGGTGCCTGTCAGAAAGGTGCTCTAACTTATCTTGAATAATACATAAATTTTGTTGGTAATGTGCATTATCCATCTATTGTGGTTAACTATTTTTGTTTATTCACTTTCTGGTTTCTCATATATTTTCTATAAATTGGTGAATACATGGACTGGTACTGCTTGGTTTTTATTTTATTTAGTGTTGTATTTTCTTTACAGACATTTGCTCATTTACTTCAAGCTCCACGCGATGAGGCAGATGCAATAACAAAGGAGCGATTTCCTGTTCCTCGTTTGGTCGTTTGTGATCAACATGGCTCCCAGGTCACTTTCTCTCCAATTTTCTAAATTTAGTTGGCTCTTTTTAACTTTAATGTGTTCCTGTCAATGGTCATTAGGACTGCTTGTTTTTATGCATATATGAACAATAATTATTCCAAGGCATACTAAAGAGTAGATTTTCAACTAACTATAAGCACGAAAAAAAGAAAACAAGGTCAACCTTTTGAAGCCAATGTACTGCAATTATTTGGATTAATTATTATCTTGGGATATAATCCCTAAATGTGCTGTCTGCAACTTTATTACATGATAAGTGAACAATGTATTATTATTTTATTCGTTTAGTGTTATTTTGGTGGTCCCCAAGAGTAGGGTTCAATTTATGTGAAAAAGAAAATAAAATTTAGAGTTCTTTAACATGTGTATCATAGAACAAAGCAATTTAGCAAGTTGATTTTTGTTCTATGTAAAATGGTATGGATGGACTCAATCTAGAAGTCTCACAAGAAACATTCTTATTTAGTATCATCGAAGTGATTGAAGATTAGAGCAGTCTTGCTATGGTCTATAATGTGAAAACCCTTGAAGCTTGGACTTGTCCTTTACATGCACTGCACACATGTTCACACGAAATGACACAGATTCTAGCATTGGGTTTGCATCCAATTTTGCCAGATTCAGCTGCGTAGTTTAAAAACTGGTGGGCCTTGGTTGAATTTAGCCAATCCAGACCAGAATTGGCCAGTTTCAACTAGTTGTTGATTTTTCATTACTGATGAAGAAGAGGCAGATAATCATTATAGCTGGAGAAGAAAAAGCAGAGAAGAAACCTACCTCCATTGCACTGCTGTTGCCCTGCTATAGCTACTACTAAGCTGTCTTGCCACAGCCATGTTGCTGTCATCATCATGTTGCCCTGCTGATACTGCCATTGAGCTTCCATGGTGTTGTTTGCTGCATAAGAAATTGAGAGGGCTTGAGAAAATTAGGAATCCAGGAGTGTAGTTCACAGGAGATATCTAATGATCTTCATGGGTTAGCATCCAGGATCTGCTTTTCTTTTATAGATTAAAGGAGACAACAAAAATTTTAGTATTCACATAATTGTAATATTTTCTGTGTATGCAATTAAAATACAATATTAAAAATTTAAATATAAACTTACATAATTAATTTGTGTCATCTCTTTTCATTCTACATACTTCTAGATGTTTTAATTTGGACCCATTTCCACTGTTTTAATCTTAAACTTGGATTCTTTACCAATATTGCATCCTAAATTGAGGTAGTGGTTTACCAGAAACTAAGATTCATATCCATGCCTCACCTATCTACCCTGAGTCTGAGTAATTTGGCAAAAACTGCTAAAGGTTTCTGTTGAATATTGTTAATGCTGATGCTTGATGCTTGATGCTACTCTAAAGGGCAGCAATAGTTATAAAGTTTTCCCGACTCTTTTGTTAGGATCAAGAGCACTAAGAGAGGGGGGGGGTGAATTAGTGCAGCGGAAAACTTTCGATGTTTAAAACTGCATTCGTACGATGAAATCGTTTCCGACGTAAAATTGTTTTTTGAAACTTAACTTGAAAGCGAGTTCGTATAGGAGTGCAGCAAAGGTAAAGAAGAAGTAGAGCATATATGGAGGTTTGCAGTAAGGTAAGCAGCAAGAATAAATGCAAACCAGAGAACACCGCAATTTTAGAGTGGTTCGGTCAATCTTGAATTAGTGCAGCGGAAAACTTTTGATGTTTAAAACTGCGTTCGTACGATGAAATCATTTCCGACGTAAAATCGTTTTCTGAAACTTAACTTGAAAGCAAGTTCGTATAGGAGTGCAGCAAAGGTAAAGAGGAAGTAGAGCACATATGGAGGTTTGCAGTAAGGTAAGTAGCAAGAATAAATGCAAACCAGAGAGCACTGCAATTTTAGAGTGGTTCGGTCAATCTTGACCTACATCCACTTTTGGCTTCCTCCTCCGACGAGGTCACCGACGTCCACTAGAGGCCTTCCTTCAATAGGCGAAGGCCAACCACCCTTTTACAGTTTCACTCTTTTTGACGGGCTTAGGAGACAACCCTTACAGAATTTCTCTCCTCTCTTGAAAGCTCAAAACTTGGAAGAAAAGAGGGAGAACTTCTAGCCTTTACAACACTTTTGAGCTCTAAAAATGATAGAGTAAGATTGGATTTTCGGTGTCTATTGGTTGCCCTTTCATGCAGGAAAGGGTAGGGTATATATAGGCCCCAAACTGGTTTGAATTTGGAGCTAAAAAATGTCACCTCCTGGATTTCTGGGGTCTTGGCGGTACTACCTCCTGACTGGGGCGGTACAACCGCCTGGCAGCTCGGAGACTGAGCCTCTGGGCGGTGCCACCGCTTATCAGGGGCGGTTGCACCGCTTGGCAGAGCTCAGAGACCGAGCTCAGGCAGTTCCACCGCCTGTCAGGGGCGGTTGCACCGCCCAGTCTCGCTCGGAGACTGAGCCCAGGCGGTGCCACCGCCTGACTAGGGCGGTTGCACCGCCCAGCTTTCCTGGGAGACCATCTCCTGGGCGGTGGCATCGCCAACCCTGGCGGTGCCACCGCCTCGCAGGAATTCTGGTCCGAATGGGTTGATCAATTTGGCCCAATTGCCCCCAGATTAAGTTAATGGGATCACCTCCCATTCCTAACTTAATCTAAATGCTAACTACGATATTTCTTAAGACATTTACTGCAACTTGCTCCGGTGCGTTAATCGCTTCTTCCGGCAAGCTTCCAGCGAACATCCGAAGAACCTTCGGCGATGCTCCGGCGGACTTCCGGCCAACTCCTGGACTTGCGACGATCCACTTGGCGAGTTCCGATGAGCTTCTTTGGCAAGCTCCTGGACTTCTCGGATTTGTTCCCGCAGAACCTCCGACGACAATTCGAACTTCCGCTGAACTCTCGAACTCCCAACGTGATCATAATCTTGACTCCGGCGCAACTCCTGCTGCATGTCTTGCTTCCATCATAGTTAATCCTGCACATATAAAACAAAACTTCGATCGAGACAATTAATCCTAAGCAATTAATCAAGTTGTCCGGCATGTCATTGGTCCCTTGATGCTTCGTCCGATTATTCGGCGCATCGTCCTCTCCTGCGGCCTATTGCCCAATCGGTCAGTTGACTCTGCAACTCCAATATCCTTGGCACAATACCCGTTCTTCTTGGCCCGATGTCCGAGTCCACGGCCCGAAGCCTTCTGTCGATACGTCGACCGATCCACCGACCCGACGTTCAATCTTCTGACATGTTCCTCCGGCACAACATGATTTTTTCTGCTTTAATTGTCTCATCCTGATCGAAGCATCCTGTGTCAATCAAAACGCAGATTAAAACATAAATACATATCAAGTGATTTCATCTTCAAAATACAAGATTCAACATCTTTTTGCTAGATGAACTAAATGACAATATAGAA
Organism: Musa acuminata AAA Group; assembly: GCF_036884655.1. Lineage (NCBI taxonomy): Eukaryota > Viridiplantae > Streptophyta > Magnoliopsida > Zingiberales > Musaceae > Musa > Musa acuminata. The sequence continues at coordinate 30,123,742 of NC_088356.1, read as the reverse complement.
TATTAAGATGATTGTTTCTTTATGTCTTCCATTGTTTGTTTGATGCATTGTGTAGAAGCCCGAGGGTAACTGTTACAAATATTTGTTTATATGTATCTCCACCAAATTGGCATTTAGAGAGGTGATATAGTAGCTTCAAGTGCCAAGTTAGAACTTGCTAAATAATGGAAAGCTTATTTTGATAAAGCACTATGCATTTTACAAAACACATTTTGTTCAGGAGTTTCCTATTTTGATGGATTTTTAAATATGACATTGTAGTCATAGAGCATGAGTCTGTCTCAAGATGTTTGAGCTTTGTTTTTGGTCTTATACGCATAGAAGTTACTGCTGCAATGGATTTTATGCTTGGTTAGAATTGCATATTAGATAACAGACACATCACTCCTTTTTTTCATTTAGTTTTCTGCCGTTTAATTTACTTGCCACAACCAATTTTTAATAAATCAGTTCCATGTTAAGCTTGATTAGTGGAAGATCACTACAAATTTAGGCCGATTGATAAAAAAAATAATTTGATATTTAATATTTCAGGCTCGATTTCTTTTGGTGAAATTGAATCCATCAGTCACATACAACTCTGACAATCCTCCGCCGCCTGGTGGAGATATCATATTCACAGATGATGTTAGCTTCCAGGTTTTCTTGGATCATCTTCAGCGTCTTGCAGTTCAGTAACAATATGGTGTTAGAGCAGTACCTATTTCGTCTCGCATCTCATTATTCATTGTACGGTAAGGAAAGCAAAGCGTGACCCACTGTTAGTCCCTGGGTAGGCTTTTGAAAATTTATCAGCTTCTCTGTTTGAGGATTTGTCTTTTGCTCTAATCGTTTGTAAATGTTTTTGTATGTACACATTATCTGTATTCCCTGGTGGTGGTGTCACATAAAAGATGTCATTTACGATATAGCTTGTTGGTATAAAATTTCCACATCAGACCATTGGCGATATTGTTATTTGGATAGCCTTCTTGTTCTTGAGATGGATTCTCTGTTGAATTCAACTTGCGGTTATATGTGCATGCTACCTTTGACGGAATTGAGTTGTTTCTGTCCGGAATTGTGGCTTTGCTGGCAGCAGCGAAGTGGACTCTGGCCAAACTTATGGTAACGTCCACATTGTTCTCTATCATCTCCAGTTTCCTAAGGTTATCTGCCGCACGAGTAGATTAGATGTCATCAATTCGTTAAAAAGCTTTAGCTTTAATTTCCATGGATTTGAAAATGTGGCGTTTGTATTCTCTAATTTTCATATCTATTGATGTAAGCATAACTTTAGCGATTTTGCTAATGTAAACATGAAAACTGTAGAAATCTGTATTTGGACTTTTATTCGGTTAAAATTTATTTCATGTGACATTAAGCATTTTATTTAGAAAGATGAAAGTAATATTTCTCCTGGTAAAGTCATCACCTCCTATTAGAAACTTCTCGACATTTGGCGTGCTCAAAAGGAGGCTTAACTCTTTTTTTTTTTTGTTAGTAATCATACCATCATACAAGCAATTGTATTTATTTTTTTTTCTTTCGATTGCTTCATTTTCTTTCTTCTTTCTTTTTTCTTTTGGTATATATTAATATATCGAGATATTGATTATACATAAAATTAGAGAAGAATTAGAGGATCAAATGGATCCAAGTGTACGTGGAGTTTGGTTGATGGAAGAGAAGCATGAATCTTTTGTCATTATTAAGATCTATAAAAATTATATATTTAATAAAGTTTAATACATTTAAATATTTATTTATAAATTTTTATTAAAATATTTTTTATATCATGTTATATCTCATCTTATGCCATCAATATTAATCATTTCACATTTTAGCTCTCGATTTAGTTAGTATATGTCATTCGTTCACCCGTAGAGAGCAGCGTAATCTCAGTGCTCTCCTTTGGTGGCTCGATCCACGTGGTCATTCGATACGCTTCTAAAAGCTAGAGAGTAGCTTAAATACGTGCCATAATATTAGCACGTCAAGATTGATAGGAGCTTGCACGAAAATAAATAATCCAAAAGTGACGGAAGAAGATAACATGACTCGACCTCTTCACGTATACATATGAAGCACTCCCAACAACCATTCACCAGAGATCAAAACCTTCCACAGCGAGAAAAAGACCGATCCCGCTTGTGGTCGGGAATGGATAAAAGCAAGAAATGATAAAGATAAAATATTACGATATAATTAAAAATTAAAAATATTTTAAAGCAAAAAATTAAAACAGTATTAAATAAGAGATAAATCAAGAATAATTATAAAATATTTCCAAGAGTATACACTTTTACATTATGAAACATGATCCTATTTATAGAACCTAATAGTAATCATCTTACCCTCTCATGCCACTCGTGATTAAGCTAAGCGTAGGAATTATCCCTACATGATAACTAGATAAGATAATTAACTACTTATAAATCAATTCTCAATACTCCCTCTTATTCATAGTTACATATACCAATTTAAGATATAAAATAAACATGCTTATGAGATGAAAGTAACTTAGTGAGAATATCTGTAACTTATTTAATTGTCCTATAATACTTCATTGTTATAGCTCCACTTAATGCAAAATCTCGAATAAAATGATAATATATCATCTATATATTTCATTCTTTCGTGAAAGGCTAGACTCTTCGGCATTGCAATTTGTGATTTGTTGTTATAAAATATTTTAGTTGCTTCTTTTTGTTCTTAATGAATATCTCCAAGAAGTCTTCTAAGTTATATTACTTGACAAGCTACTGACATTTCAACAACATAGTCTGGTTTCGATGTTGGCAATATAGTTGTTTGTTTTTTTGAATTCCAAGATATAGCTCCTGATTCGAAGCTGAAAATATTACATGAAATACTTTTTCTATTATCGAAAACTCTTATACAATTATTAGTGAAACCAAATCATTTATATTTAAAATTATGAAAATACCAGAAGCCATAACCTGTAGCTCCAGTAATATAATGTAGAATTCTTTTAATAGTTCCGATATGATATTTGCTTGAACTATGCATAAACTTGGAAATACACCAACATACAAAGTAATATCTAGTCGAGTATGAGTTAGATAGATCTAAGCCTTAATCTAAACTTAGTATCTTGCATTTGTCAAACATATGTCATATTCAAGTTTTAATTTCTTTTTTACATTACCTTTGTAATTAATTATGTTAGACATTTTAATTAGATTTATTATATACTATTTTTATGAAATAAAAATCTAGTTTGATCTTTGCTTCACCTCCAATCTACCAAGTCTAACATTTCAAACTTATTCATTATGTATTTCTTAAATTCTACCACAAGAGAGTTAAATGAACTCATAATATATATAATATTATTAATATAAAGATAAACTATAAGAAGATAATATTTATTTTCATTCTTTAGATAAAGAGTAGGTCCATTATTACTTTTCTTAAATCCATTTTGATAAAAATAATGATCAATTTTACTATATCATACCCTTCACGTTCGTTTAAGCTAATAAAGTGCTTTTATGAGTTTATACACTGTTTTTTCATATCCTTTAATTAAAAAATTTTAAGTTAAGTAATAAAAATCTTTTCTTGTAAGTCTTTGTTTAATTTCACATCAAATTGATAAATAAGACTAAAACTAGCAACTGAAAAAAAAAGTATTATCAAAATTAATACATTGCTACGGATATCCCTTAGATATAAGCCGAGTCTTATGCTTTTAAATTTTTCTATACTTTATTTTAAATATTCATTTTAATCTATTTTTTTTTTTAGATCCATTAGCTCATAAGTTTTATTTTTCTCAATTGATTTAATTTTCTCATACATTGTTTTTTGTCATTCCTCTTTTTTAATTATTTTTTCAAAACTTATAGGATCTAAAATAAATGTTGAATCATAAATTTCTATTAGAGATTTGAATTTTCTTGGAGTTGTTTCATACGAAAAATTATTTAATAAATTTGAACTGCTACTATTGGATAAGGTTAATGGATCTATCACTTTAATTGTATGGAGTCTAGTTCTATTGGAATTTAAATTTATTTTTTACCTTTATTATTCTCTCAATTTTAGCTTGTCCTTTCATCAAACATAATATTTCTATTAATAATAACTTTTCTACTAATAAAATTATATAATTAATAAATTTTAGATTAGAAGGAATAATCAATTAAGATAGATATTTTAGATTTTTCATCATGCTTATGATGATTTTATAAATTTACCAAAGTATAAGTAATATAATTAAAAATTCTTAAATGATTTACACTTAGGTTCATACAAGCTTAAAAAAGAATTTGATTCATAATAGTCTTTGGTGAAATATTTAACAAATAAATTATTGTTGCAAATACTTCTACTCAAAATTGATTTGGAAGATGCTTTCTCTTAAGTAAACTTTTTACCATTTTAACTATAATTTGATTCTAACATTCAGCTACATCATTTTGCTTTGGTATATGTGGTACTATCAATTTTCTATGAATATCATTTCTTCACAAAAAGAATTAGACTTATTAGATATAAATTCACTATCTCTATATATTTGAAGGATCTTTATATATCTATTATTTTGTCATTCCAAAAGTACTTTAAATTTTTAAAAATTATCAAATATTTTATATTTCAATTCCAAGAAATATACCTAACTTATATGATTATAATCATCAGTAAATAATAGAAAATATCAACTTCTACCAAATGATTTTATAATTATAGGTCTACATAAATCAACATAAATTAATTCAATATAATTATATGTTCTCTATGTTTTTCTAATAGGAAATGGTTTCTTAGTTTGATTGCTATAAATGTATCCTATACATACATCAAATATATTAATTTTGAACAATCCAAAAACTATTTTTTTTACTTGATAATCTTAAATCCTTAATGTTAAGATGTTTATATCTTAAATACTACAAATTAAATTCATTCTTTTAAGTTATAATGAGAGTATGCTTTTCAATATTTAAAACATTAAGTGAAAATATCTTATTTTGAGTCATGCAAACATTTACTATAATCAAACAAGATTTTTTATCTTTAATAATGCATGAACCATTATCAAATATAATTAAATATTTATCCTTAATAAATGTCCAATACTTAATAAGTTATATGATAAACTATAAACAAAGAAAATATTATTAAGATATTTTACTTTCCCTTGTCTTGTCTTCACCTTAATTATTTTTTTATTTTTTACTTATATTTGTTTGTTATCTCTAAGTCTAACTTTCAACTTATGAGTTTTATTAATATCTCTAAATATTGATCTTTATAGCTGACATATGATTCATTATTCAAAAATCAAATATGAGATATCATTAACTTATAAATGAGTCATAAATAACTTGCTACTTTCTTTATTTTCCTCCATATAGCTTATTTACTTTTCTCTTTTCTAGTAATTTACCTACTAAACTTTTTACAATAGTGAGATTTAATTCTACTCTTGTAGTTTTTCATATCATACAATAGTAACATTTAATTCTACTCTTATAGTGTTTCTAATCATAATTTGATTATTTTTGTTCATCATACTCATTAAAGTGTCCTTTTCCTCTTCCACTTTCATTTGCTCTACCATGGAATTTTCTTTTACCACATCCTCTTCTTATTCATTTTTTATCTCTTCTTTTAAAGTAGAAGATTCTCCCTTAAAAGTAAAATACTTTTTTTCCCTTTTCTCAAATAACCCATTCAACATTGCTTCATATGCTTACAAGAAATTTATTAGTTCATCAAATAAAAAAATAGACAAATCTTTTAACTCTTTAATTGCAACAATAAAATGATCAAATTTCAGAGTTAAACTTCTTAGAACTTTTATAACAATTATGTGATCCTAAAAATATTCACAATAGCAAGAAAATCTTACACTAATTTATTGCTTTGATGAATAAAATTTTAAACTTCTGATGAAGGGTTTAAAGTTTTATCGTAATTACTTTCTATGAGCGTTAAAATTTATTTTAAAATATCAACCAAGCTTGTTTTAAGGTTGTAACTACTATAACCATTGAGAAGATTATCTCATATACAACTAGTTGAACGAATAACAATGTCTACGAGTCTTTTTTATTCTCTCTTGGCCTGTTTTTCATTTAAATGTATATATCTATTCTCTGTTAACTCCTAAAGATCTTCGTACTTGAATAGAGTTTTTATCTTGATACTCAAAATTTATAGTATTTGTTCGAAAAGATAAGAATAAGGGGTTGAGACATGAAATCACCATTGAAATTCATAGTATTTGAACTAGGCTCTTATACCACAAATATTGGGATTGAGGGGCAAGGAAAAAATAAAAATAAAATATTATGATATAACTGAAATAGAGTACTTTTAATCAAGAAAATAAAAATAATTTTAAATAGGAGATAAAATTAAAAATACTTACAAAATAATTTGATAATAAATTTTTAGAACTATATAAAGCATAATAACTATATAAGATAATTTTCAATCACTTTCACAAGCGGACCTATGAAAGTGTCTGACGCCTTCCATAAAGAGCCGACGATAATGTGTGTGGTCTTCTTCCTCCTTCGTTCTCTCGCTGTCTCTCTCCTTCTTCTTCTTCCTAATGCTCCTCGTCTCGTTCCAAGAAGGAAGGTAAAATAAGAGTGTCTGAGATGGGAGGGAAAGGAGGCTCGTCGTCTCCGTCCTCTTCACCGGCGCTTCCCGTCTGTTGCATGTGCGGTGATCGCGGCCTGTCAGAGGAACTCTTCCGATGCAGATCCTGCCTCGTTAGGTTTCAGCACAAGTAAGAAGAAACAAGATCATCGATCGTCTAACTTTGTTATATGAAGTTGGCCTTTTCCTAGCTTTATCCGTCAGATAAGCTGTAGACTATATATCAGATACTGCAGCAATCTCTACCCGAGAGCTGAGTGCTATCGCGCGTGCAATTGGTGCTTAAGCGATCGAAAAGAAAATAAGCCCGTGGCAGACTCCTCCATAGATCAGATCAACTCCGTGTCTTCCCCCTCTAATAGCAATGGTGGATTCGGTTCAGGAAATGAGTTACAACGCTGTTCCTCACCGTCCCCATTGCACCACGACAAGCCCATCAAGAAGCAAAGACTGCCCGACAAAGCATCATCGAGCTCGATCGAAAGCGTGAGATCCGAGACGCGGACGCAACCCAAGCAAGCCTTTCGAGGTAGAGTCAAGAGGTATAAGCTCCTGGAAGAGGTCTCCAGCTAAGTGTGGACTGCTGCCTTCATGCTGTACGCTAAGAAATAAGGGGAGCACAATCAATCGAGTGATTGGTTCCTGTCTCCTCCAATCTCGAGATGCCTCTGAGATCGAATTCTTCTTACCTTTCTGAATTCGAATCATCTTCTTATCTATCAGTTAAATTGAGAACAAATGTATATCTGTTCAGGGGAGGAGGCACTGCCTTTATCTCAAGCTATGCTGATAGCTACAGGAACCTTTTTTTGCTGCACCTGAACACGAGATATGGTTTCACCATGAAAACGACTCTCTCTCTCTCTCTCTCTCTCTCTCTCTCTCTCTCTCAGAGTGGAATCAGGTTCCATAATTTCTACGTTGCGGACCCACAGAGGGAGATTACTATAGGGGAATGTTGTAACAAAGGCTCCATCCAACAGCGACTGATGGCATCTTCATCACCACCCACACACTCCACGTTGATTATGCATCACCAGTTGTTGTGTTTCTTAAGAAGGAAAGCTTCATTCAACCCTTTCTTCGGAGCTGCTTTTGCTTAGAGATAAACATATTCACACCACATAAACTCCATGTCCCCTCTCTCGCTCTCGCACCAACCAATCAGCATCGGGAATCGCGGACGATGGTACGTGACATTTCCTATCATAGACACTTTATGAGTTCTTTCATATGTTCCATCATCTCCTTATTCCGAAAGGATAAATGCTAGTCTCATAGACCAATTAGAAATTCACATCAGTAGTCTCACCTTATCCATACTTATTTTACAGAAGATTCTAGTTAAAGTAAAAAAAAATTAATGCGTGATTTTGGAAAATATTGGATTCAACTTGAGATCAAGAATAGTTTAAGATTGCAACGAGATGAGAAATATATATATATATATATACATATTCTTTAAGGATCTAATTGTGAATATAAATCTTAAGAAAGACTAAATTGCAAAAAAAAAAAACAATTTTGACCTTCCACCACTACCTCTTCCGACCGTCATAAGCCGGCCACCGCAACCAATAATGAAAAAAAGAAGACGGAGGAAACTAAGAGGGGATGAAACAAAAGAACGAAAAGAAAAGATAAGAAGAAGAAAGAGACGGGAACTTACTTGACAGTAGGAAATTCGTATAAAATTAATTTACGTATGATTTTAGATTCTTAATTTTTTTTGTTAATTAGAATACTAAATAAGATTATTAATTAGTTATTTATAGCTTCTTAAGTTAATAGAATTCTTAATGACATTAATCCTTAATTAGCATTAACTTATTGTTAAAGTTCATGTTTCAGATGGAGTACAAAAGGGAGAAAGCTGTCCTGATACTTAGGTAGGAATAAAAAGAGAGATAAAGGGAAGCTGCTTATGGTTTATTTAGGAATTGACAAAATTCTTAGAATAATTAGAAATGATAACAATGAATAATGAAGAAGAAAATAAAGTCAAATCAAGGTAATTTATAGATGATATTTGTTCATATTTTAGGGTGATTAATGAATAATATTTTATGTATAATTAGAAAAAAAAAGTATTTTGATTATTAAGTGAGTTAAAGGATCCACGTTTCGACCCGGGTAACTCTATCAAGCTTATTTTAAAAGTAATATACATGCATTTGCTTATACGTTTGAAGCTTATGGAAATGTATGGTTTGCACTTATTAAATGAAATATGTATAAGCTTTAGAAGTATCAATTTGATATTTTAATGATTCATAAATTATTTATGAAAGATAAAAAATAATTATTCAAGAATTTATTTTCTAAATGTATTTGATACTTGATATTGTATGACTCGTATGAGTACAATCTAGAGCAGGTTATAGATTAGAAAATATTTTAGAAACTAATTTCTTCTAGCTAGATCTTGACATACGGATAAATATGTTACCTATACCATGAAAGTTAAACATGATTCTGAGTCGTATCATAAGGATACAATATGGTCTTAATACCATTATGACTATTGTTTTGACACACACCCATAACTATAGTTATATTTATTATGAATGTACAATTTAGCTATATTTATTGAACTTCTGAACAATTATTCATGATCATTTCTATAAATATGTGTTAGAGCTATCCCCAGGAAATTTACCAAAAGGTAATTTTGGCAACCCAACAAAGACAATAAAGCGGAAGAATAAAAGAAGCGACAAGAACACCAGATTTACGTGGTTCGGTCAATTGACTTTGACCTACATCCACGGACGAAAGATGAGCAAATCACTACTATAAAAGGGACAATTACAAATGCCTTAGGAAGATGTTCCTATGCCATAAGACACCAAAAATACTCAACAAGAAAAAACCCAAAGTATAAGTCCAAACTATCTTACTGAGTATGGACTTAAACCAAAGTAAATACTTAGGTTTTCTTGTGGTGCCACTTATGGTACCTCTTGTGGTGCATCTGACTTCAAAGCCCAAGCCCTTATTTATAGTTCCAAGACGAGACAACAAGTCTGATTTTCCCGATGTGAGACTATGGGACTTGCCAAACTAACAAATCTCCACCTTGGCATGTTCCAACAAAACTTGCTCTACCTTCTTCATAAAAGCCCCAACGGGCAATCACCAATAATGAACACCAACCAAGTCCAAGCACTGCTTGAACTTGTAAACCGAAAGAGGCTTCGTAAACATATCAGCTGGATTGTCCTTCGTATGAATTTTCTGAACAAGGACCTTTCTTTCAGCAATGGTATCCCATTTGCATCCAACAATTTTCTTACCCGAAGGCGGTTTCACAAGATCCAAAGTTCTATTCCGATGGAGATATTCTATTTCTTCATTCATTGCAATCAACCACTTAGCGGAATTATCACAAGAAACTGCATCTGAGTAGGAAGTAGGCTCACTAACTTCACTTGTCTCTTCTGCAACAGACAAAGCATATGCAACCAAATTTGCATACCTTTGTGGTGGTCGAATATTTCTCCGTGGTCTATCCTTGGCTATGGAATATTGCTCTTCCTCTGGAGCAACTGCATCAGTAGACTCGGGACCACCTACTGGCATTCTTTGAGTAGAAGAGTTCGACTGAAAAGAATTAGAACTCCCAATCTCAAGCTCCACCTGCTTCTACGCACTATCATTTGTACAACTAGTAGAATCCTCTTTGGAAGATAACATAAACAATTCATCAAAAGTAACATCTCTACTGATTATAAATTATGGAGATTTGGGATCAGAATACCATAATCTGTATCCTTTCACCCCAGAAGCATATCCAAGGAAAATGCACTTTTTAGCTCGAGGCTCTAATTTTCCTTCATTTACATGCATGTATGTTGGACACCTAAAAATTTTTTAAATCAGAGTAATCAACAGGAGTACCTGACCAAACTTCCTCCGGAGTTTTAAAGTTAAGTGCTGCAGAAGGAGCGCGGTTGACAACGTAACAAGCCATATTAATCGCCTCTGCCCAAAAGTCCTTTGTCAACCCTGCATTTGAGATCTTACACCTCGCTCTCTCCAAGAGTGTTCTGTTCATACGTTCGGCCACACCATTTTGCTGAGGCGTCATCCTAATAGTGCGATGCCGAACGATTCCTTCATTTTTGCAAAATTCTTCAAAATCACCTTCACAAAATTCCATGCCATTATCTGTTCGAAGCCGCTTAATATGTTTACCTGTTTGCTTCTCAATCAAAGCCTTCCATTGTTTAAAGGTTAGAAAAACATCATTTTTATGCTTCAGAAAATAAACCCAAACTTTTCTGGAATAATCGTCAATGAAAGTCAACATATACCTGGCACCACCCTTAGACTGAACTTGAGTTGGACCCCAAAGGTCTGAATGAATATAGTCAAGAGTACCTTTCGTTTTGTGAACTGCCGGAGAAGTGAAGCTGACTCTTTTCTACTTTCCAAAAATGCAGTGTTCACAAAAACAAGTGGCCCAGTACCCTGTCCGCAAAGTAGACCCCTTTTGCTCAATATGCTCAAACATTTTTCGCTCATATGACCCAAACGCATATGCCATAATTTGGTGATGTCAGAATCAGACAATGATGATGACAAAACTGCAACCGAACCTATGATAGTAGTTCCCTGCAGAATATACAAACTACCAGACCTACAAGCTTTCATAACAATAAGGGCACTTCTAGAAACTTTCATAACTCCACCTTCAGCTGTGTATTTACACCCAAGGGCCTCTAGGGTGCCTAAAGAGATGAGATTCTTTTTTAAATCAAGAACATGTCTAACATTAGTGAGCGTCCTCACAATACCATCATGCATTTTAATTCGGATTGTGCCTTTACCAACAACATCACATGCGGCATTATTGCCCATCAAAACAATTCCACCATTACAAGATTCATATGTGGAAAACAAATCCCTATTGGGACACATGTGATAAGAACAACCCGAATCTAAAATCCATTCATTTTTAGACATCGTCCTGTCATCAATAGCAGAAAAAATATTTCCAACAATCTCATCAGTTGCTACACTAACTTCAGCGGATTCAGTAGTTTTTTCAACAAATTTTTCCTTTTGCTTTAATTTATTTTTCAATTTAAAGCAATCAGATTTAATGTGGTCCATTTTATGACAATATCTGCATTCCAAATTTCTATGTCTAGACTTAGATCTAGATTTAGATCTACTATTGTCAAATTCTCTTTTATCCATTCTCCCCCTAACAACCAGACTCTCAACCTGATTCTCTCTACTTTCCCCAGTGATATTCCTGTCTATCTGCTCCTTAGATTTCAGTGCAGATTTAATTTCTTGATACGAAACTATTTCTTTTCCATAAATCATAGTATCACAGAAATGCTTAAAAGATTGGGGAAGAGAACACAAGAGTAACAAACTTATCAAGATGCGAGAGTATAGATGTACCTTCAATCATCTGAAGCATATATAGTCTCTGCTTCAAGTAGAGACGATTCTCCACTGTCCTCTTCATGTACAAGGCTTTAAGCTTGTCCCACATGCTCTTAGCCGTAGTCTCCGTAGCTACCTCCCGTAAAACCTCGTCAGAGAGATTTAGAATGATGCTTGATCGGGCCTTCTTATCCATACCCGCAAGCTCTTCTTTTGACATATCATCTGGAATGCTCTCGGCTCCCTGTAGTACCAAATCAACTCCGTCTTGAACAAGAATGGCCTCCATCTTGAGTTACCACAAGCCGAAGTTGACATTTCTGTCGAATTTCTCGACAACAATCTTTGTTATTGTCATCGTTGCCAAAAGATCCCAGAACCAAGCTCTGATACCAGTTTGTTAGAGCTATCCCCAGGAAATTTACCAAAGGGTAATTTTGGCAACCCAACAAAGACAATAAAGCGGAAGAATAAAAGAAGCGACAAGAACACCAGATTTACGTGGTTCGGTCAATTGACTTTGACCTACATCCACGGACGAAAGAGGAGCAAATCACTACTATAAAAGGGACAATTACAAATGCCTTAGGAAGATGTTCCTAGGTCATAAGATACCGAAAATACTCAACAAGAAAAAACCCAAAGTATAAGTCCAAACTATCTAACTGAGTATGGACTTAAACCAAAGTAAATACTTAGGTTTTCTTATGGTGCCACTTATGGTACCTCTTGTGGTGCATCTGACTTCAAAGCCTAGGCCCTTATTTATAGTTCCAAGACGAGACAACAAGTTTGATTTTTCCGATGTGGGACTATGGGACTTGCCAAACTAACAATATGCTACTATGATATTTTGACACATCATTTAGCTATAATTATGACTTTGTTTACTCTCAAATGAATATAAAGCTTGCGCATGACATTTGATAGAAATAATAAGAATGACTTAACATTCTATATATTTTGCTAAATTGATTGCTTTTAATATATTTATAATTATTTGTAATAATTTTTTGTTGGTATATGAGTTATGGTGTTTAATGGACTATCATTTGCTTATATTTCTATTCTTTAAAATTTTCAAATCCCGAGGAATAGTCTAGCGTGAATATGCTTAAGGGAAAATATTATAGTTTAGAACCTTATTATATCTTGGACTTGTATAACGTTAATATGAAATATTATTTTGGATCGGATATGGTGATCTTGTAATTATGTGAATACACTAGTATTGACTGTGATATGATGCAGAATTTTATATAATTATACGGTGGTTATATGAAGATGAATAACTTACTTGATTGTGTGAAAATTATGTTGCTTGTTCAGGTTTTGATTGTGTGATTTTTGTTAATTATATTATATTATATATATATATATATATATGAGTTGTTCAAATATAATTGAACATGTTATGAATGTCCAATGATTGAATTGTTTGAGTTAAAATATAATGAATGTTTTATAAAATTAAATTATCCATTCAGAATTTAGTCTTACATTCCCGTAGTAAAACATATAGGATTGCGGCTACCATTTCGGCCTTTCAAACAGTTTTTTGGGGGCGTTACAATCTTTCTGATAATTTAGATTCCTGTGGATCCATCAAGTTGAGCCCCCAAAGTTCAAGCACAACAGTCTTTGAGGGCGTCGGGGTCACCACCGGTTCCGGTGATGCATTCCCCCTCACGGGCTGTCACTATGACGGACCAGCAGGACTGGAGGATCCCTCGTGCATCTCGAATTGGAAGAACCCGAAAGGCTACACGATTTCTTTGGACAAGCGTCCGGCTGCGGATGGCAGGGATCTCCGGGAAGTGCAGGTCGATGACAACTTGGCGAAGCTCTCCGAGGCCTTGTATGTGGCGGAGCACAAGGCAAGAGAGGCTGTTGCAATGCGATCAAAGGTGCAGAGGGAGATGATGATGAATGAGAAAGAAAGAAAGAAAGAAAGAAAGGAGCCGGAGCAGGAGCTCCGTGCAGTGGCTCAAAAGGCTCGTTCTGAGACGACCGGCAATGCTTCAGCACCTGCCGATACTGAAACAGGAGAACAAGAAGAACAGCACAAGGAGACAATCGAGGAACGGAGAGAGCGGCTGCAGCGCGATCAAATCCGTGAAGAGCGTAGACGTGAGAGGGAGAGGGAGAGAAGGTTGGAGAATAGGGATGCCGCAGTGGCGAAGAAGAGCAAGACCACCAGGGATAGGAATCGAGATGTCAGTGAGAAGGTTGCTCTGGGCATGGCTAATAACATACTTGGGGGTGAGGAGGTCACAATATACGATCAGAGGCTCTTTAGCCAGGACAAGGGCATGAATTCTGGGTTCGCTGCCGAGGACCAGTACGACGTATATGATAAGGACCTGTTCACGGCACAGCCCACAGTATCTACGCTATGCAGGCCACAGTGCTAATCTAAATGAAGAATGTGTATCAAAAATTTCAACTTGTTTATTTCGCACTTGTTTCCAGAATTTGATTCAAAAGAGCATGTTGATATTCACAAAAGTTTTTTTTTAATTAATTATATATATATATATATATATATATATATATATATATATATATATGAAATGAAATAATAAAGTTGATATTAGGGAGTAATTCAGTGACAAACATATGTTTTCATCATTAAAAGTTTAACCACGGAATCTACACTAACAAAGGAAGCATCCATCTGTTCATCATTAATATTCTACTACAAGTTTTTATGTTTTGATGATGATTTTTATCTGTGGCCAAAAGGCATTTTTCTTATAGTGGATAGATAGTGAATGTTGGTAATATAATTACAGATATGGTCATCTCTTTCCACTCCCGAAGGAATCATTTCTTCTCTCCTTCTCATACCAATGTTTTAGGTGTCATTTCAATTCATTGTTAGACTTCAGACTCTTCTAACACTTTTTGAAAACTTATTCATAAATGAAAGTAAAATCATACAAAGATTTTTTATTAGATGAGAAGATATTTTTTAATAAAAATTAAAAATTTACAAAAGGTTCGAGAAATAGCCATGTAGATACTTTAATTGAAAAATTAAAAGATTTATCTAAATTATTTATTAGTGAATTATTTATTTTTTATTTCAATCGCCTCTGATAGATGAAGACAGACATGGATTATTATTATTATTGAACATGCTTTGTAAACTAAACTAAATATTTTTAGCCAAAAAAATATATTGATGGACAAACATCAATCAAATAAGATTTTGATGTTTAGATAGTCTAGATTATCAAAATTCGAAAAACAGTGAGAGTAACAATCAAAACTGTGTGAAAATAAAGCTCTAGAGTGATCATTGCAAAAGATATGATCATATTAAAAAAAATTGTAATATTAAAAAGTAATATTTTAAGAAGCCAATTATGTGGGAGAGAAGATATTTCTAAAAAAAATTATTAAATAAAATGCATACTATCTTAAAATGTATTCCAATCACGCATGCATTAGAAATCGTTGGCATCTCCGTCTAATCCAATGTTTCTCACTGGTGATCGAAGGCAGGAAAGTGGCAAAGGTGCCGTCGTCACTATCACACCCTCATTTATGTGCAAGAAAGACGAAGTTTTTGGACTCCCCCTATTATGACCCGAGCCTGATGGGCTAACTAGTCTATCAACTTCGTAAAGTTTGGTCTAAACTACTGACCAAAATGCTTAAGCTGAAGTTGATAGTAATACACTCATCAGACCCTTATAAGCCAATCTTAATTTTGCCCACTTTCGATGTGGGACTAATCAAGAAAATGCTTACCCAGATCAGACCCTAGCATAGTGCATGACGCCGTGACGAGTCCTCGTCAAGCCCCAACATTACCCAGATCAGACCCTAGCATAGTGTAACACCCCTGATTAGTCCCACATCGAAAGTGGGCAAGATTAAGATTGGCTTATAAGGGTCTGATGAGTGTACTACTATAAACTTCAGCTTAAGCATTTTGGTCAGTGGTTTAGATCAAACGAAGTTGATAGGCCAGTTAGCCTATCAGGCCCGAGTCATTATATCTGGTATCAGAGCCGACCTAGCATTTGGGTATGGTGAGGGGGCTTGAGTAGGAAAGGGCTACCCGTAGACGGAGTCAGAGGACTGGGTAATGTTGGGGCTTTCAGAGGACTCGTCACGGCGTCATGCACTATGCTAGGGTCTGATCTGGGTAAGCATTTTCTTGATTAGTCCCACATCGAAAGTGGGCAAAATTAAGATTGGCTTATAAGGGTCTGATGAGTGTACTACTATAAACTTCAGCTTAAGCATTTTGGTCAGTGGTTTAGACCAAACAAAGTTGATAGGCCAATTAGCCTATCAGGCCTGAGTCATAATACCCCACTCCATTTTGATGAAGCCTAGCTTCGTTTACTGGTTTCATGGGACTGCACGGACAGTAGGCTTGACTTTGCGATCCCAAAATTTTCTTGTGGTTTAGATCAAACGAAGTTGATAGGCCAGTTAGCCTATCAGGCCCGAGTCATTATATCTGGTATCAGAGCCGACCTAGCATTTGGGTATGGTGAGGGGGCTTGAGTAGGAAAGGGCTACCCGTAGACGGAGTCAGAGGACTGGGTAATGTTGGGGCTTTCAGAGGACTCGTCACGGCGTCATGCCATTTTCTTGATTAGTCCCACATCGAAAGTGGGCAAAATTAAGATTGGCTTATAAGGGTCTGATGAGTGTACTACTATAAACTTCAGCTTAAGCATTTTGGTCAGTGGTTTAGACCAAACAAAGTTGATAAGCCAATTAGCCTATCAGGCCCGAGTCATAATACCCCACTCCATTTTGATGAAGCCTAGCTTCGTTTACTGGTTTCATGGGACTGCACGGACAGTAGGCTTGACTTTGCGATCCCAAAATTTTCTTGTAGCCAATATCTTAGTGACAAGAATATTAACTAAGTAACATAAATAAGTATATATTTGGCAATCAACTGACGAAGTCTAAAACTATTATTATTTTGATTCAACACACTTGCCACTTACAACACGATGAATTGTAACTCTGATACCGGGGAGGGTAAAAATGCAGAATGGATTTTCAAATAACACCGATGGAAAATTTGTTCAGATAGAAAATGTCACAGCAGACAAGGAAGAACTGATCCCAGAAGCACTAACGAAGCAGCTTAGATAAAAACGAAAAGTAGCTCACCACCAAGTTTAAAATCGCAATGGGATACAGAAAGTTCACCACCCAACGAAAATTAAATCAAGGACGCATCCAAGAGATACAGAGTTTAAGGGGTTCTCTAAGAGCTTCTGCCCAAATATCATCAGTTTCTAAAAATGCTTTCTAAGTCCTAAACACCAAAATAAATACTAGTGCATGAAACAACCCGTCATGCATAGGGAATTTCGAAATTAAGTGTTTACAGCTACTAACCAACTATTTTAATGCACTCATTGGTAATGAAGAAATGTTCACAGCTGCCAACCAACTCCTTTAATGCATTCCTTTGTCTTGAAGAAAAGCACCTTGAAACAGCTTTAACTTTGTGCAGAGAATATGCTGATGAGCGATCATATTTGAGTGTGCTGAGATAAAGATTATGAGGCATCATTATTGACTGAAAAAGATACTAGATCATAATCAAGGCTCATATAATCAGATTGTAGTAAATTAGACACTCCCGTGTCAATCTCCCCCGGTTGAATGAGACTTGTCCTCAAGTCTTCGTTTGATTCATCAACATGATTATAAAAAGGACTCAAATCAGCCACATTAAATGTTGGGGATACTCCGTAATCTTCAGGTAGCTCTATCTCATAAGCATTTCTGCCAATTCTCTTAAGCACCTTGAATGGACCATCAGCCTTTGGTTTCAATTTTCCAAATTTGCCCGGTGGAAACCTCTCCTTCCTTAGATGAATCCAGACCAAATCACCTGCATTAAACTCCACATGTTTTCTATGTTTGTTGGCAGCATGCATGTACCTCTCATTTTGCTTCTCAATGGTTGCTTTCACACCCTCATGCAGCTTCTTTATCTGCTTAGCTCTTTCATCAGCATCTCCACTAAATTGCTTTGTTGTAGAATGAGGGATTAAGTCCAAAGGACTAGCAGGATTAGCACCATAAACAACCTCAAAAGGACTCTTACCGATACTATGATGCATAGAACGATTGTAGGCAAACTTAATTTGTGGAAGAATGACATCCCATTGCTTAATATTCTTGCCAACATAGCTTCTAAGCAAATTTCCCAAGCTTCGGTTTGTTACCTCAGTTTGCCCATCGGTTTGTGGATGATGTGAGCTGCTGAAATTCAAAGAAGTACCTAGCTTCCTCCAAAGAGTTCTCCAAAAATGACTAACAAATTTTGAATCTCGATCAGACACCATAGTTCTTGGAATACCATGCAATTTAACAATCTCCTTAAAATATAAATCAGCAATATGAGATGCATCATTTGATTTATTGCATGGAACAAAGTGAGACATTTTTGAAAATCTGTCAACAACAACCATGATAGAATCCTTGTTCCTTTGAGTTCTTGGCAGTCCCAAAATGAAATCAAGACTCACATCCTCCCAGGGAGCATTTGGCACTGGCAATGGAGTGTACAAACCAGAATTTTGAGTTCTTGTTTTTGCCAAATGACACACTCGACATTGCTTTACATGTCTTTCCACATCTCTAAACATCTTAGGCCAATATAAGTTTGATTGAATAAGAGCTAAAGTTTTATCTCTACCAAAATGTCCACCCAAAACACCACCATGAGCTTCAGCCAGAATTACTTGTCTCAAAGAACAAGATGGAACACATAAAGCATTAGCTCGAAAAAGAAAACCATCAAAGATCGAAAATTGTTGAAAGGAACCTGATTTGCAATTCTGCCATATTGAGCCGAAATCCACATCATTCTCGTAGAGATCTTTGAACGTCTCAAACCCAACAACTTTGACTTCCATTGCTGATAATAAAGAATGCTTTCTGCTCAATGCATCAGCAACCACATTTTGAACACCAGATTTGTGCTTAATTATAAAGTTATAAGATTGCAAAAACTCCACCCAAGCTGCATGCCTCTTGTTTAGCTTGTGTTGGTGATTTATGAACTTTAATGCTTCATGATCTGAATATAGCACAAATGGCTTGGCAAGAAGGTACTGACTCCAATGAGATAAAGCTTGATATATGGCATAGAACTCCTTATCATAGGTAGAGTATTTTCTTTTTGTATCATTCAGCTTTTCACTAAAAAATACAATCGGCTTTTTGTCTTGACTCAAAACAGCACCAATTCCCACATTAGATGCATCACATTCAATCTCAAACACATTGTCAAAATTTGGTAGAACTAAGATAGGAGCTTCGGTCATCTTTCTTTTTAAAAGCTCAAAAGCATCATTAGCCTCATTAGTCCATTTGAATTTATCACATTTCAGACATTCGGTGATTGGAGCGACAATAGAGCTGAAACTCTTGATGAATCTTCTATAAAAAGATGTTAAGCCATGGAAACTCCTCACATCATGTAATGAAGCAGGTGTTGGCCAATTGAGAATAGCTTCAACCTTACTTTGATCCATCATGATTCCATCTTTTGAAACAACATACCCCAAAAATACCACACTAGAAGTAAAGAAATCACATTTCTTTAGATTAGCATAAAGTTTTTGCTGCCTCAAAATAAGAAAGATCTCTTTCAGATGACTCATATGCTCCTCTTCACTCTTGCTGTACACCAATATATCGTCAAAATAAACTACAACAAATATTCCAATGCATGGCTTAAGTATGTGATTCATAAATCTCATGAATGTGCTAGGAGCATTAGATAGTCCAAATGGCATAACCAACCATTCATATAAGCCTTCTCTAGTTTTAAACGTTGTTTTCCACTCATCTCCGGGCCTCATTCTTATTTGGTGATAGCCACTCCTCAAATCAATTTTAGAGAAAATATAAGCACCACACAATTGATCAAGTAAATCATCTAACCTTGGAATAGGAAAGCGATAGTCTACTGTGATTTTGTTGATGGTTCGACTGTCCACGTACATTCTCCAAGAACCATCTTTCTTAGGCACCAACAAAGCTGGAACTGCACAAGGACTCATGCTCTCCCGAATTAACCCCTTTTTCACTAATTCATCAACTTATCTTTGAAGTTCTTCATGTTCTTTAGGACTCAATCTGTACGCAGCCTTATTAGGTAGAACAGCCCCCGGAATAAGATCAATGTGATGTTGAATCTCTCTCAAAGGTGGAAGGCCATGTGGAACCTCTTCCGGTATAACATCTTGAAATTCTTCTAGGATTGGTTGCATGATTTTCGGTGTCTCCTTATGTTGTTCGTTCTCCTCTACTACCATTAGGGCCAAAACATGACCGCCCTTGTCCAATTCATATCTGCATTCTCTATAAGAAATAAAAGCACTAACTTCCTTCTTTGGCGCACTGATTTCGGAAGGTTGTAATGGAGCTAAGATAATCTTCTTTTCATTCACTTTAAAAGAATAAGTATGTTTATAACCATCATACAACACGCTTCTATCATAATGCCAAGGTCTTCCCAATAGTAAATGACAAGCATCCATAGGGGCAACATCACACCACACTTTATCTTTATAATACTTGCCAATAGAAAATGAAACTAAACATCTTTTAGTTACCTTGATGTCATTTCCTTTTTGCAACCAACATAATTGGTATGGATGTGGATGAGGGATCGTATCCAACTTCAGCTTTTGCACCATCTCCAAAGAAACCACGTTCTCAAAACTGCCACTGTCGATGATCACCAAGCACACCTTGTCAAGAGAAGTGCATTTAGTGTGAAACACATTTTTTCTCACCCAACTTTCATCGTCGGCCACATATGACACTTGTAAACTACGTTGCAATACAATAGACAAACCATGATCAGCATAAGTAATCTCTTCCTCGTCATCATCGTATTTTGGTTCGTCGTCAGCTTCATCTTCGCCTCCATCACTATGATCTTCAACCAAAGTTACAATCCTCCTATTTGGACAATCCGAAGCAATATGCCCAAAACCATGACATTTGAAGCATTTTCGGCCACTTGGGGTAGAAGAATTAGGTGTTTTTTTGTTGCCAGTAGACTCTTCACCCTTTTCTTGCACCTTCGATATCACCTTGCTTTGGACAGTAGGCTTGGAACTTCCTCCTTTTGTGTAGCCTTCTTTTGAGCCATACCGAAAACTCTTTTCAAACTTCTGTTGCTTTTCAACTTTTAATGCCAGCTTGCTCACATCATTTAAAGACCAATATGGTTGTAGCTGAACAACTTTAGCAATCTCATACTTCAGACCTCCGTTCCACAAGCTCTCCTTTTAACATCAAATTATCAAATTCTGCAGTGTACTCCTCCACACTAAGATCTTTTTGCTTGAAATCATGTATTTTGAGAAAGATCTCTTGTCTATAATTATCAGGTAAATATTTTCTCTTTAGCTCCCTTTTCATTTTCTCCCATGTAACGATCTTACTCTTCCCCTCACATTCTCTTTGTTTCTTCATATTTTCCCACCAAAAAGATGCATTCCGCCTGAGTTTGAGTGCCACAAGTTTGACCTTCTTTTGTTCTGGTGGTTCATGAAAATCGAAGATTCTTTCTACTGTATTAAGCCAATCGATAAAGTCATCAACATTTATTTTCCCTTCAAATTCTGGAATATCAAATCTGGGATTATATTTATTCTGCCACTCGTCTTGGACTTCATTTCTTCTCCGACATCTTCTTGACTCCCTTGGAAGATGAGGTGTTTCATCATCAGAAGTAAACTCTCGAGCGTCATTTTCATGCTGGTTGTGTCTACTTTGAAGTTCGTCGATTATTTCATTTTTTTCTTGTAGGCTACGCAGCAATTTTTGTAGCTATAGCCTCAACGACTCAGCGTCATCTCTATGGTCGCTACCTTCACCAACTACACCTTTTCCATTCCGCTTTGCCATGATCTCTAGCCTTTAGCTCTGATACCAAACTGATACCGGGGAGGGTAAAAATGCAGAATGAATTTCCAAATAACATTGATGGAAAATTTGTTCAGATAGAAAATGTCACAGCAGACAAGGAAGAACTGATCCCAGAAGCACTAACGAATCAGCTTAGATAAAAACGAAAAGTAGCTCACCACCAAGTTTAAAATCGCAATGGGATACAGAAAGTTCACCACCCAACGGAAATTAAACGAGGATATAGAACTAGAAAATAAAAGACTCACCACTCAAGGACGCATCCAAGAGATACAGAGTTTAAGGGGTTCTCTAAGAGCTTCTGCCCAAATATCATCAATTTCTAAAAATGCTTTCTAAGTCCTAAACACCAAAATAAATACTAGTGCATGAAACAACCCGTCATGCATAGGGAATTTCGAAATTAAGTGTTTACAGCTACTAACCAACTATTTTAATGCACTCATTGGTAATGAAGAAATGTTCACAGCTGCCAACCAACTCCTTTAATGCATTCCTTTTTCTTGAAGAAAAGTACCTTGAAACAGCTTTAACTTTGTGCAGAGAATATGCTGATGAGCGATCATATTTGAGTGTGCTGAGATAAAGATTATGAGGCATCATTATTGACTGAAAAAGATACTAGATCATAATCAAGGCTCATATAATCAGATTGTAGTAAATTAGACACTCCCGTGTCAAACTCCATAATTACATCTTCCATTTTTTTGGACATAAATTAATTTTTATGTTCTTTCTCATATTATAAAAGCCTCCAAGTATATTGTTACAAAAGATAACATCGTTTACCAATTACTCATTTCTAATCTAAATTTATTTTTCTAAAACTTGATATGTTAATTCTTTTACATATTTAATACTCATTTCTAATCTAAATTTATTTTTCTAAAACTTGGTATCGACCTTGTCTTGTTAATTCTCTGGCATATTTAAATATCGTAAAGATTTTGTTAAGCATGTCCTGACATAATTTTGTAGGTTCCAAATGAATGGTTTTGGGTATCCTATTCGATTCTACCAACACATTCTCGAAAAAAAAGGATAATGATTAGATTCATATTCTCTAGAATTTAGACAAATAAAATCTATTTTAATACCGTTAGTTTTGTTGAATCTTGAATTTTGATGATGAAAACAATTGATAAATTATTGATCTAATTCATATGTTGAGAATAGTATTGCAGGATTAACTATGATAATAAATAAGGCATAAAATAGATATTGGGCCGGAGTCAAAGATCGAATGATACGTCGAAGATTCGGATGATGTGTCGGAAGCTCACCGAGAGTTCATTGGGAGCTCGCCGAGAATTCGTCGGGGGCTCGTTGAGAGTTCATCGAGAGTTCGCCAAAAGCTTGCCGAGAGTTCACCGAAATTTCGTTGAAATTTCACCAAAAGAACAATTGATATATCGAACAAAGATTACTTAGTTAATGTCTTAATTATCATTGTTAGAATTTAGATTGAGTTAGGATTGAGAGATAATCTCACTAACTTAGTTATGGGTCAAATGGGTCCAAAAACAAGGCCGAGTTGGGCTGGATAGATGGCCCACTCGACCACTTGGAGTCATGCCAAGCGGTAGCACCGCTCGAGGCTCAGCCTCCTAGGTGGTTTGGGTGATGGTACCGTCGGTAGTTAATGTTTCCAGTTGGTGGTACCGCCTTGTCAGACGATGGTATCGCCAGAGCCTAGTCTCCGAGGCTTTGTCAAGTGATAGTATCGCTAGACTGGGTAGTGGTACCACCTAGTCTTAGAGTGTCAATCGATGGTACCACCCAATACTAGCGGTGGTACCGCTAGTACCTCGGAAACCCGGGATGAGACACTTTTTGGTTCAAATTTTAAAGTCATTGAGGTCTATAAATACCTCACTCTTTTCTGCATGAAGAAATAAACAAAAGTGTGAACAAAAGTGTTGGGGGTGTAAAAGTGTTGTAAAAGTGCTAAATGTCCTCCTCCTCCCTTTCTAAATCTTATGATCATTCAAGTTTGGTGTGAGATTTGTAACGGTTGCCTTCTAAACTCGAAAAATGAGAAAGTGTTATAAGAAGGTGGTTGGTCTTCGCCTATTGAAAGAAGACCACTAGTAGACGTCGATGACCTCGACGAAGGAGAAATCGAAAGTGGACGTAGGTCACAATGACCGAACCACTATAAATCCGATATATTCTTTCCTTATTGCTTATTTTTATTACTTAGCTGCATTCTACATTGTTCATTTACTTCAAGTCGACATCTTCTCGATACGATTTCTTCGCTACGTTTTTTATCAACTCGAAAAGATTTTGAATCACAACCATAATTTTTATCGCTGTACTAATTCATCATATCTTCTTGTATTGATCCTAACAAATTTATTCTCATCAGCGCAAGCTAGTGAGCTAGTAGTGAAATATATATTATAAAATTCGTCTCATACAATTTGGTCCCTTTGAAATGAACTTATCATGATTTTGCCATCATGTTATTCTTATCGACAAAAGTCTATGTAAATTTTGATAAGAAAATTAGATTTTTTCACTATTTGCATCGATATCCTTTTGGAAGAGAAAAAATAATTGTTATTTTTGCCAAAACCTTCCGGCACGTAGAAAATAATCGGAGAAAACAGAGTCCACACAAGAGGACCGGGGCATTGCATGCGACCCAAACACCAAAGATCACAGGGGCATTGCATTGCGTCAAATCCTGGAATTTAATTAAGCATGAAACTCTTCATACGTTACACACAAATATTTAAATTAAAAAAAAAGGCTAACTTGTTTGTCCTTTAATTTTTGGAGGTGTGATGTGTCATTCCACTTCTTTAGATATGACCTTCTAAGTAGTCGATTTGTTTGGATATAAATAACCTGACTACACTTTTCATAAAGAAAAAGTTGGTGTAACTTTTCACTTTTCATAAAGAATATATCTATATATGTTTATAATAGTTTCGTTGATGTATTACAAGTGAAGCTACGTGGCCAAGCATTTGGGAAAGATGAACTTTCTTCACCAATCATTAAGCATCACAAACAATCCTCTTTCCAATAATAAAATTAATTAATTGATTAGTTACTTTAGATGCAAAATCATTCCAATCAACCGCACATAATTCAGCCCATTCATTCCCTAATAACTCCATGTACACGAAAACATAACGTACACATATTAGTAGTATCCTTCCTAATCCAAACTATATATCAACAAAAAAACCATGTCTCCCAACAGAGGAGGAGATGTGTTAAAGCTTGCGTAATGTGTGGCATTTCATTTACATGCAAGTCTTAAGCATCAACCTCCGCCGTGGATTACTCAAAACGGACGATCCATGAATCGTCACGTCATCCTTATGTTTGGTTTATATTAGGAAAAGATCGAGATGGGACACTTACCAAAATTGATGCCGACTCGAGCAAACTGGGCGGGTCACTGCGCAGGGCCCCGCTCGTCGCCGGGAACGTTGAACCTTGCGCCGCCGCCTCCGAGGCAGTCGAAGGGCGTTCTCACGCCGCCGAACCTCCCCCTCGAGGAGCCCTCTGCCTCCGCCTTCTTCGCCGACCCCTCTCCCTCCCCTCTCTTCCACGCTGGGACTGTCAACGAGAGTGTCCGGATGAGGAAGGAGGGCCACCGGTCCGAAATCCCTAGCCGCACGCTCCTAGCGACGCGGTTGCTCCCTTCCCCTTCCGCGGCGCCGCCGCAGTACCCTGGCCGCGAGCTCCCCTCCCCGGCGACCGGGAACGCGACGCAGCTTGCGGACCGGTGGAACTTTCGGGCCGCGAAGATCTCCTGCCGTATGTGATCAGGCAACCTCAACGTGTATCTGTCGACGTCTTCCCTCTGCCCATCCCCGGACTGCACCAAGGAGTGCCCGGTCGAGTGAGATCGCGGGAGCTTCGCCGACCGTCGCCCACGTCTGGACCGCGCCTCCCGCCTCTCGCTTCCGATCCGGGCCAACTCGATCGCTTCCTGGTCCGTCGGGGCCCGATCAGTGACAACCACGTGATCCGGCAGTGGGTCAGCGTTCTCGGGCGTCGGGTCTGCGGTGGAGATGGCAAGGGGCGGCTCGAGAGAGGCGACGGAGAGGTCGTAGCGGCAGACGGGGCAGGTGATGTGGGAGGCGAGCCAGGCGTCTATGCAGTCGGGATGGAAGACGTGGTAGCAGCCGGGGAGGAGGCGGAGTGCCTCATCGTCTTCGAACTCACTGAGGCACACCGCGCACTCGAGCGCGCCCCTCCCCACCTTGAGCGCCTTCGCCTCCGCATACGCCATCATCGGAAACGTCTCCAGAACCTCCACGCTCAGCCCTGTCGGCCCACTTCGTCGCCCCGACCGAACCCGCCCTGCAACGCCGTCCCGTTGATGGACGGCGACTGATGCGCCGGCGCACTGGCGGATGTAGAAGGAGAAGAAGGCGAGGAAAAAGAAGGCGCTGATGAGGACGACGATGACGGTGGCTATCGAGGGGCTGATGTTGGAGGGGTTGGTCTGGCCATAGTAGTTTTGGCTCATGGCTGAGGACTGGGCACCGCATCGGGGGGCGACGAGAAGCAGCGCGAGCACGAAGTGGATGGACGTATTCCCTTGTCGGTAGCCGATCATATGGCGATGGGGCGTCGTCGCCATGGACGCAGCAGCCGGCGGAGGAGGGGCAGAAATGTGCGTTCGGCGCAGTGAAGCCGTGACTATAAGCGGTCGAAGAACATATGGCAACGCGTGACGGTCAGTAACCTCGATGCTTTTCTGCCACCGACTTGAACTCAAAATGATCTCAGCCGTTCAATGGTAGGATGATCGACCCTGCGCGCGACGAGATCGACGGCTAAGATCACATAAAGATTGTAAGGTTCCTCTTCCTACTTGCTACCTATAATTATAACAATAATTATTTTAATTAATCTGATACTTTTGCACTAATAAAATACATGGACACCCGTCAACATGTACCCACAACTATACACGCGTCAACAATCCACCATCAGAAGTGGGTTCCGATTGGAACCACTTCCGTCCAATATGAGTGACATATAGGACTGAGTTAAACAATGGAATAAGTAAAAGTAGCATAAGTTAGATCTGTGCAAGAAATGACTGTCTAAATCAAGTAGATAAGGTGGTGGTGCTGTCTTGGTCAAGGAAGAAAACTTTTGCTTGGTGTTAATGTGAGAGGTGAGGTGATTGTCATCGAGTCTGATGGGTTTTGAGATGACAGGTTGGGACGGTGTGGTCTTAATTTATACACGTAGATGGTGGGGAACAGATCCATCATGATTTAGGTAAACATGAAGTTTATTATCAAAATACACCAGCATGAAGAAAAAGGTACAACCAGTGAAAGGCATGCAATGGCATCTATGCTTTTCTTTATAGTAGTAGTAGCAGTAATAATAGAGAGAGAGAGAGAGAGAGAGAGAGAGAGAGAGAGAGAGAGAGGAATAAGGGCATCTTATCCTGTCGTCTCGTGTTGACCTTACAGGAAACACTGGGAATTCTCTGAACACCCAATCAATGGAGGAGTGTTCCAATCGCATGGGAGTGATCACATAGAAGGTGGAATCCCATAGGTGGTTCATGTAGATGGGTTCCACTACAAATCACGTCGATCTACATATGATGTTTATCCATTTTCGATGAGTTTTTCTTGGACAGTTGGGTAGATGGACACGTGATTAGTGTTTGATGATGTTTAACCATAGAACTTTCTACATATCATTAGTATGTCTGGTCGGTCAATGCCAGAGGTGGACTTTGCTTTGTACAGAAGTCAAGGCATCATTTAAATACAGATAAATGTTGCATTAGGGCGGTGGGTTTATATGCCGATCTCTCGAGTTTTCCATGGAGTTGGCGTATGAAGCTGTTGTCACAATGTTATGCTCATGCGAAAACGAAAATTAAATTCGATATATATATATATATATATATATATATATATATATATATTCATTCTTTGATAATAAGAGTCATATTTATAGGAAGAATCATCTAATTTAGTTAGGATTTTTCTAAAACATCATATTTAAAATATTTAGAATCAATGTCTAAATCTTTTGTGCCCTTTCAAATATAAATATAATTGCATAAATATCTGAATCTTGACAAGAATAAAAATACAATATGTATGCATTCGGACCTAATTACTAGATATTATTTTCTTTAAGATTAATCATAATAATTTTATTTGTTTTTTTTATTTCTTAGGAAGGATCCTAAAAAATCGATCTTTCTTTTAGTTGTTGAATCTCTATTTGATCGATCAATATGGGATATTTTGAATCCTCATTTCTAATGGAATCGAAATGATCTATGAATTGAACGGAAGATCCTTTCAAAGATTAATCATAATCATTTTATTTATATTTATATTTTATTTCCTCAATAAATTTGAGGGATTTGTGTAAAACATGGAGAGATGGATAACAGAGAAAAAGTGTAAATATATGAAGAACTAACTAAAAAGCTTTTGATCAATCTCTCACTTCTTAAGTCACACCCATTGGGTCTAATAGCTAAAGTATCATTTTTTTAATCAATAAATAGATCTTTTACTTGTACAATAAGATTTAATATTATATTTATGAGATCAATAAGATTAATCTTTAAATATTTCTTATTAGAACATACTGACTTGAGTCGCTTGACAAAGCAATACCCAATAATATTTTGCCACCAGAACCAAAGCTTTCTTTTTTTTTTAGAGAGAATCTCTTAATTATTTTTGGACAACTAGATAGAATTTAGTTTAAATATAAGATATCTATCCAATAATTTTTATAATCTAATCATATATGATGGAATCATCTATTTTTTTCTAGATCCATCTGACTCACTCCAAAAAGAAGAAGATGTAATAGTTGGAGGATACATCTCATAGAGAAGAAAGAGCTATATATCAATATTATGTCTTATCCCAGTAGCTCTCCTAATCATTATTATTACAATCATCAAACCAACTTTATAAGAAGTTTAATATAATATTCCAACAAAATTGGCCCCACATTTATTACCCGAATAAAAAGATAATATTTAGATACATGCATTACCCATTAAAGTGTTCTATGGAACTCATTTCAAGAGATAGAAAGAGAGTGAGCTTATCATAGAGGTGGACAAGAAGAGAAACACTCGGAAAGAAGATTACATAAGATTGTTGATAACCTGATCAACATTGAGCTAAGTCAAACTGGTCAAGATTAGCTGACACTAAATTTGATGTCAATTCAACCCAAAAACTTAAGCTTAATATTCCTAACATCTCTTCATATGACTCAAATGTCTTTCCTTATATGTAAAGGTAGATCAACCTACAGTTTGGACCTTTATTTATTTAATTATAGTCCATATTGAATGTGAGTCAAGCTAATTAGGATTAATATATATCAGGTTTGATGTCAATTCAATCTGAAAGTTTTAATTTAATATTTCTAACAACTCTTGCTATTCGTATGCGACTGTGGCACCAATTCAATACAAAACTTAAGTTTAATATTTTTAGCGTCTTCCCCCGTGTGCGTGTGACTCGATCATCTTTGGCTTATTCATAAAAGGCAGATCAAATTATAATTTAGACTTTTTTTTTATATGACTATGACCAACATTTAGCTCTATTTTACTCACTTTTTTTTCTTAATTTGACGTGAGTTCAGTACAAAATCTTAAACTTATCCAATATATATCACCTTACTTTCTCAATTTTTACCAATGTGGAAGTATCCTTATAATCCTTCTTTTCAGTCTCTTTTCACACACAAATATTTCTTTAATGCTGGGAAGGGAGAGAAAATTTTAAAAAGAGACTAATAACCAAAGAATATAGTAGAAAATAAATATAAGATTAATGTGATTTGATAACTCTCTATTTATAGAGAAAGCCAAAAATTTCATTATCCAAAATTAATTACAAGATTCTCGAGTCATCCTTACTTAAGCACAAATCCCGCGAACAATTCATATCTTTTTATTTTAAAATTAATATCTTTCTCACTCTTTCTCACACTTGCTTGTTATTAAAATTTGTAACTGATGATTATTAATAATTAAGCTATTGATTCACATAACAGGGGGATTATAACTTGGGATGCAATGAAATTTCTCTCTAATTTGAATGCATTTAGTCTCTTTCTATATTTTATTTATTATTACATATAATTAAAATTATAGTAATATATATTTATAAAGATTAAATATGATTATGGTTATTTTTATAACTTAGTTCTAATTAGGTCTATTGTCTTACATTTAGGTCCAAATTAACAATATTTAGGCTTAATCATATACTTGTCAATTTAATCATGCCTCATATACACTCTATTTTTTATTATCATTAAATTTGGATAAAAATCTTAAAAAATAATTTTTTTTATGAATTTTAAGCCATTTTTTAAGTTTTTTTTTAAATCAACGTATAATAATGTACATACAGTATGACGATACCAACCAATACATATTGATCAGCCCATGAACCGTACCACTAGTTGACACGATATAATGGTCCTTGATTTATAGAATAATCAACTCTAATTTTTAAGATTTCATTCATTCATAAAGAGTCCTTTCCATACTAGGATTCCTTATCCTCCAAGAATATTGGCTCCAAGCATTCAAAATACTTATCATCCTAATATCAGTAATATTTTTCATTCACTTCTAGCACATGAATATTTATATGAATATTACTTAACAAATAATACCTGTTGAATTTTAGATTTTGATGATGAAGTCAATTGTCATTTGTTATCTAATCCATATGTTAAGATAAGTATGCAGGATTAACTATGATGGAAGAAAGACATGCAGCAGGAGTTGCGCCGGAGTCAAGACTATGATCACGTTGGGAGTTCGAGAGTTCGACGGAAGTCCAGACGATCGTCGGAGGTTCTGCGGGAACAAATCCGAGAAGTCAAGGAGCTTGCCAAAGATGCTCATCGGAACTCGCCAAGTGGATCATCACAAGTCCAGGAGTTTGCCGGAAGTCTACCGGAGCATCGCTGAAGGTTCGTCGGAAGTTCGCCGGAAAAAGCGATTGACGCATCGGAGCAAGTTGTAGTAAATGTCTTAAGAAATATCATAGTTAGCATTTAGATTAAGTTAGGAATGAGATATGATCCCATTAACTTAATCTGGGGGCAATTGGGCCCTTGACAGACCCAAATTGGACTGAATGGATCAACCCCTTCAGACCAGAATTCCTGCCAGGTGGTGGCACCTCTAGGGTCGGCGGTGGCACCACCCAGAAGATGGTCTCCCAGGAAAGCTGGGCGGTGCAACCGCCCAGGTCAGGCGGTGGCACCACTTGGGCTCAATCTCCGAGCGAGACTGGGCGGTGCAACCGCCCCTGACAAGCGGTGGAACCGCCTAAGCTCGGTCTCCGAGCTCTGTTAGGTGGTGCAACCACCCCAGTCAGGCGGTGGCACCGCCTGGGCTCAGTCTCCGAGCTGCCAAGCGGTTGTACCACCCCAGTCAGGAGGTGGTACTGCCAGGACCTCGGAAATCCGAGAAAAGATATTTTTGAGCTCCAAATTTAAACTAGTTTGGGGCCTATATATACCCCACCCTTTCCTGCATGAAAGGGCACCGAAAGCTTGATCTTACTCTATATTTTAGAGCTCAAAAGTGTTGTAAAGTCTAGAAGTTCTCCTCTCTCTTTTCTTCCAAGTTTTGATCTTTCAAGAGAGGAGAGAAAAGTTTGTAAGGGTTGTCTCCTAAGCCCGTTAAAAGGAGTGAAACTATAAAAGGGTGGTTAGCCTTCGCCTATTGAAGGAAGGTCGCTAGTGGACTTCGGTGACCTCGTTGGTGGAGGAAGCCAAAAGTGAACGTAGGTCAAGATTGACCGAACCACTCTAAATCTCGATTTGCATTTACTTTGAGCATCTTATCTTTATTGCAAACCTCCTCAGTAGCTTACTGCCTTCTACTCATTTACGAACGTGTTTCTTAGTTAAGTATTTTTCGAATCGGTGTTAAGACGAAAATCGGTTTTATTATACGAACATCATATTTCAGTTTGCGCTTACATTCTGATTTCTATCTTAACTGTAAACTGCCTTCCTTACTTTACTTCATATACATTTCCGTAAGCTTTCAAAGTTATTATCTGCACGAAACAACTTTTACGTCAGAATCGGATTTCAACATACGAACGCAGTTTTAATCGTCGAAAGTTTTCCGCTGTACTAATTAACCCCCTCCCCTCGGTTTAGGGTTTAGGGTTCAGGGTTCACGGTTCAGGGTTTAGGGTTTACGTCAGAATCGGATTTCAACGTACGAACGCTGTTTTAATCGTCGAAAGTTTTCTGCTGTACTAATTCGCCCCCCCCCCCGCCATACCAAACATCTTATCTAGATATAAATTTGATAGTGAAGGAGAAAAGCACACTACAAGAAAAAAATCATCGACCACGGATAAAAATTATCCCTAAAATTTTAAAAAATAACTAAAAGAATTATTGACAAAATGAGCTATCACTAGCTTAAGTTTGCCTAAGTCCCGAGAGTAAAAATTTTAATGATAAGAAAAGACATACTTGTCATTGAACTATGATTTTTAGTAGTGACTTAGTTTTGTAGCTAATACATTCAAATTCTGTCACTAAAAGTAAAAAATTGATAAAATAATATTTTTTATGACAATATTTGGTGCTGGACGATTCTATCACTAAATGTATTGATTAAAAATTTTAGTGGTAACTTAGGTCAATCACTAATTTTGATTAAATGAAAAATAGTAATGGTAACTAGTGATGAACTGACCTTTCACTAAAAATTTAGATAAAAGACTTTAGTGATAAACTACTTAATCTATCACTAATACTTATTTAGACGAAAACAACATTAGTGACAAACTATTCTATCAATACTAATTTTCTTGACAACCTATCACTTTTTAATCATTTCAAAATCATAATAGAATATTTAATAACCAATATAAAAAATAAAAAAAGATTAATATTTAAAGCTTCACATTATAAAGTTTATTTTGTCCAAAAATTAATATTAGAGTTGATACAATCACAAAGTCCGCATCATTTAATCAAAAAATAAATACTAGAGTTGATACAATCACAAAGTTTACATCATCTCGAAAAAATAACTGCACCGTCTTGTACATTCTGCATGAAAGATGGAAATAGTATTGTCATATCTCCATTCTTCTGCACTCTATTCCACTGCATCCCTTTCAATATCCTACATGATATCACAATTGCACAATTACATAAATACAAATCCCTAGGTTGATAATTAAAAATAAAAAAATAAAAAAAGATGCAAAATAGATTGACAATACAAAATGCTAGGTTTTCTGTGTCAAATTGTCATCTTAGTTTTCCAAACGGGATGAGAAGTAGTTATTTCTTCAAGGGGTTCAAATTCACTGCTGAAGTTAATTGGCAGAATGACCGAAACATATCATCTAGATCTGATGCTTCAGCAGCAGCAAGTAAATCAGTATTCCTCACTACTGATCCGAGACATCAAGCAGTTCCAACTTCTATAGCACATGTTAAGAACTTTGGAAGACTTTGGCAATAGTTACTCGCGTACAACTTCTATAGCAACCATTCTTCTTCAAAATTTCTAGTGACTCATCCGTAAAATACATTCTCCTTATAGTACGGTATTCTTTTCTTAGTTTCTCCAAACTTGCTAATAAGATATTACGTGCACAAATGTTCTGCTAAAAGAGTAATTTGGAGATTGGCCCTATTGCAGTGGACTTGCACATGCCCACTGCAATATTTGCAACTCTAGTAGTCAATGCCTGAGAAAAACTCCATTGAGACTAAGAGAAGTTTGTAGGGTCTACATAAACTTCTAAATTTGCTCAAGTCCACAAAATTTCTAACATCCCAATAGATTATGGAGTGAGATAGGATATTTGTTTTGCTCAGTGAGGATATGTTTTCACTGTCTTCCGATACAAATGTGCAACCACAGAGAGATGGATCGACCGGAATCCTAGTTGTGAATAGCTCTCCATCATCATTGGTCACAAGTCCTTAGTTAAACAAAGCGAATGTCTTCAAACTAAAGGTCATGAGTGAGTCAGAAGGATCAGATCTACAATCATGGTCTTTAAGTATAACGGAGAGGGATGTCCTCTATACTATTATTGGAAAGCATGCTTGCACGTCTACAATTTCATGCTTAGCTTCAGCGGGCATATATATCATTTCTCATTTTCGATCACTCATTTACCACTGTTTTTTTAAAGAAAATTATATTCCTTAATTAGTCAAAGTAAAATAGTCTCGGCACAACATTACTCTCATTTGTGAGAACAACTACTCTCTGCACCGAAGGGAGAATATTTAGGTTTTGTGATTACCAAAGTAACGATCATTTCAGTGATTCGAAAGAATCCACAATAAATTACCTGTTAGGCTTTTTAGATAGTCAACGACATTCTTGGGAAGATTCTGACCTCCCATAACAAATCCCCTTGTGAACATGTACTAGAGTACAGAAAAAGAAAATTTACATTGGGTCTAAACAAGAAGCCAATAGTTAATTATAAGCAAAAGTACGTTAAAAGAAAACATGGGATGCAGAATCAGAAAAGAGCATACCCAAGGCATGACATAGGAAAAGATCTATTAAACTTAGAAAACCAATCAGAGGAATTCTCCCCGTATAAGTTTCTATAAGAAAATTTTGACCTAAGGAGGAGACTCCACTAATGCCATCCATCCAGCCCAAGAAATCGATTGATCCATGTCAACAGTGATAACATAATAGTATGCACTCTGAGTAGAAGCCAAGGGTGTGGTGGCCATGTCCATTTATTCTCCTTTGGATGATTGGGAATATATTTGTTCATAATTTTAAAAACAATTTCAGCAAGGAAAAAAGCATTTGCAGCACCTGAAAGATTCCACTGGTCATTAGCAAGTAAATCTGACACTAACTTAAAATTTATCATCTCATGCTATTGACATGAGTAGGCCATCGATAAGGGTTAGTTCTCAAACCATCACGGACAGATTTCAGTGACCACCTCAAGTATCTCCAAGGCATACCTTATCCCCTTCCAGGTCCAGGAGGTATTCGGTTTTATAGATGGATTCCAAAGGGTCTATCTTGCCATATTTGACTCGAGTGATGTTGTTTAGATTTAATTGTCTTGATCGAGCAAAGGTAACAATCGATTGGGATGCTGATTTGGAACTAACTAAGGCTCTATTTCATGTTTGTCTCTAATTAATGCTAAGAAATATCAAATCCTCTTTGATTCTTTTAAGGTTTTAAACCTTATAAAACTACGTTGGAGGATTCCCGATAAAATCTCTTGAATGTTTAACTTAGTTTTAACAATAAAATATTGGTCAAGTGTCAAATCTTTCAAAGTAGAATATATGAAAGCTTTATTTTGTGTTAAGGAAAACACATGAAGGCTTTTTATATAATGATTTTAGGACTGTTACACTTGGATATGTGTATTGATATTGGAAATGGTTACAAGCTAATGCTCCTTCCGAACAGTGTGGATTCATGGTGCGTTGAACCTGATTGGAATGTACAATAGTTGTGACGTGATTTGTAATGTCCAGAGAATGACTCCATGTTAGCCACACAACGCTTGAAGTGTCATCGGCCATATAGCACAAGGGTATTAGGCATATTGTGCTAGGGTGTTGGCTATATAAAAGGTAGGTGTTGGGCCCCTCTCCCAAAAAAAAATTGTACGATAAGTATATATGATGTTGAATCCCAAATTTCAATAATAAAATCAATTAATGAATTTATGGATTAATATGCTTTTGAGATAAGTGATACAATAAATACTTCGATCACAGACTCGAATCGTTAAAGGTAAATTATCAAAGCAGGAGACTCAAACATTATGTCAGAAAAAGTATTACGTCGAAAATTGGACGTCGAGAAATGTCGAAGGTTTGAACGAAGGGCTGGATGATTAGATGACCTACCAAAATGGTGTATAATATGCTGAAAGCTTCGTAATTGTGCCAAACATATGGTTGGATTATTAAAGTCTTGATCGAGGACTTTTTGGGTCAAATTAAGTTGATATTAGGTCAAAAACTATGCCAACTTATCAAGAAACCCATTGGGCTTGAAACAATATTAAATTAGGCCTGTTGGAAGGTTAAATCATTAATTTAAAGCAGGCTTGGGCTATGGTACCACCAGGCTCAAGTCAATCGAAAAGCATTATTTATGCTTTTTCGATGTTTTCGATGGTAGTACCACCCATGTTGGCGGTAGTACCACCCAAGGCAATTATAGTACTACTAGAACCATGATTTGCAGCTCTATTATGATGATAATACTGCTAATACCCATAAAATTTCGAGAATTTAAATTTTTAGCTCAATTATTGAAGCCTTTTGGAGTTTATAAATACCTCACTCAGACTTGGTTGATGAAACACCTATTCTTGAGCATAAAAGTGTTGTAAACTCTATCTTTGAATATTATTTGAGTTTCTTTTTTCTTCTTGAGTTTAGACTTGATTCTAAATTGTAAAAGGTGAGAGATCTTATAAAAGAGTGAGTGTGGACATTCTCTCTTAAGCCTATTAAAAAGAGAAAAGTTGTAATAAGAATAGTTGAATTTTATTTACTGGAAAGAAGATCAGTAGTGAAAGCTAGTGGTCTCAAGAGAAGAGGAATCGAGAGTGGACGTAGGTCGAGAAGATCGAACCATTATAAATCGACTTGTATTTCATCTCTTGCTTTATTTGTTGTTACTTATTTACTTTACTTGCAACTCTTACTTACATTTTTGGTTAATGATGTTTTCGATACGGATTTATCGATTAAACTTTAAAATTAGTTCAAATTTGTTATAGCACTAATTCAACCCCCCCACTCTTAGTGCCATTATGATCATAACAATTGATATCAAAGCATGATTATCTTAATTTAATTAATACCCTGAGAGATCTAATGGCTTTTTCAAGCAATCAAGAGGGTTACTCCATCTCTCATCATTTTATGTTCAATGTGACAAACTATACCTATTGGAAAGACAGAATGAGAAATTTTTTACTTTCTATATATTTCGATTTATGGAATGCTGTTGAGTTTGATTTTCAAAAATCTTCTAATTCGATAAAGGAATGAAATGATTTTGAGAAGAGAATATTTTCTTTAAATGCTAAAGCTATAAATGCTTTATTTTATGATTTAGATAAAAATAAGTTTAATCGAGTTTTACTTATGACACTGCATATGATATTTGGAACACTATCGAAGTTACTCGTGAAGGCACAAATAAAGTAAAAGAATTTAAAATTAATCTTTTAATTCATAGTTATAGATTATTTAAAATAAAGCCAAATAAATCTATTGGTGACATATACACATTTTATAAATATTATCAATGGTTTAAAAGCTCTTGATAAAAATTATACTAATTTTGAATTGGTGAGTAAGATTTTAAGGTCTTTTCCTAAAAGTTAGGATATAAAAGTAATGGCAATCTAAGAAGTTGAAGACTTAAATAATTTTCCTCTTACAGAACTCATAAGATCTTTAGTAACCTATGAAATGACCTATAAAGCATATGAGGAAGAAGAGAAAAACCTTCCAAAGAAAAAGAAATGATATTGCCCTTAAATCGAAAGAAGACTGCTCGAGTGAAAGCTCAAGTAATGATGATGAAGACATGACATTCCTTATAAGAAGATTTGAAAAATTCATGAGGAGAAATAGAACAAATCTTGTAAGATGAGAGGTAAGAATAAAAGTGAGCTCAAGAAAGATGCAATCATATGTTATGAGTGTAAAAAGTTAAAATACTTAAAAAATGAGTATCCGCAACTAAAAAAGAAGTCATCAACCTAAAAGAAAAAGAAAGCACTCAAAGAAACATGTGTTAAATTAAGTAGTAAAAAATTGAAGAGCAGATTAAAGAAGAAGTGGCAAACTATGCCTTAATGGCCTTTAACGATGAGATATTGTCTCCAAACAAGAGCTAGAAGAAAAAGATGATATCTTGATAGTGGATATTCAAGGTGCATGACCAAAGATTCAGTACATTTCTCAAAACTCACCAGCCAAAACGAAGGATATGTTACCTTCGTAGACAACAATAAAGGAAAAATCATTGGCATTAGAAATGTAGTAACAAATCGAATCTCTTGATTGAAGATGTACTTTTGGTAGACGGTTTGAAATGTAACCTAATAAACACTAGTCAACTTTGTGATAAGGGATATAATATTATATTTGAATCTCATGCTTGCATTATAGAAATACCAAATCAGAATAAATTTATAATTGCTTTAAGAAGTAATAATATATATACCATTGATCTTGATAATTTTCATCATGAAACTTGCTTTTCGGTTTTGAATAATTATACATGGCTTTGACATAGGAGACTATGACATACTAGTATAAAATTAATATAACAAATTGGAACTAAAAAACTTGTAAGAGGAATGCCTAAAATTAAATTTGTTAAAGATAAAATTTCTTATGTGTGTCAACTAGGAAAAAAATATACGGAGTAGCTTCAAACTTAAAAACTAAGTGAGTACCTCTAGACCATTACAACTAATTCACATGGATTTATTAGAACCTATTGATATCACAAGCCTAAGAGGTAGCAAATATATTTTTATAATTGTTGATGATAATATTAAATATACTTAGACATATCTTTTAGCACATAAAAATAATTATTTTAAATATTATACTAAAATTTGAAAATAAGTTCAAAATAAAAATTATTTTATGATTTCTTCTATTTGTAGTGATCATGGTGGTGAATTTAAAAATTATGATTTTTAAGAATTTTATGATTTGAATGGGTATGACGATAATTTCTCTACTCCAAAAAATCTATAACAAAATGATATTGTTGAGAGAAAGAATAAGAGCTTATAAGAGATGACAAAAACTATTTTCAGTGAACATAATCTACTTAAATACTTTTGGGCCAAAACTATTTAATGACATGCTATGTCATGAATAAGGTTTTTATAAGACCTCATCTATCTAAAACTCCTTAGGAATTATGGAATAATAAAAGACCCAACATCTTATGTTTCAAAGTTTTTGGATTTAAATATTTTATTTTAAATGAAAAGAATGCTTGAGGAAAATTTGATGCACAATCGGATACATACATTTTTCTTGGATATTTTTCTATCTCTAAAGCTTATCGAGTTTTTAATAAGAGATCCTTGATTATTGAGGAATCTATTTATGTTGGTTTTGGTGAATCTTTCGTAATTAAGGAAAATAATTTGGATGATGATTTTGAATTTGATAAATTGAATTTGAATGATGATTCTTTTATCCAAGCAACTTGGATATGTCTACTTCCAAAGAAATCTTACCCAAGGAATGAAAATATATAGATGCACATTTTAAAGAGCTAATTATTAGATATTTATCAAAAGGTATTTAAACTTGTTCTTTATTAAAAAATATTTGTGCAAACGCTGCTTTTTTTATCTCAAATTATGTCTAAATACATTGATGATGCTTTTAAAGATAACTCATGGGTCTTCACAATGTATGAATTAAGATGTTTTACTATTTGTTCTCTTATGATTTTTTCTTTTTGCTAATTATTAAATGGGAGATTTATCAAAACGAATCATAATCCTTCACTTGATTTCTCAGTGTTTGTAATTTAAGATTTATTTTATATAAATCAAGGTAATTTACCATTTGTTCTCCTATGATTCTTTTTTTTTTGCTAATTACTAAGTAGGAGATTTATCCAAATGAATCATGATATTTTAGTATTCATGACTTAAGATTTCTTTTGTATGAATCAAGACATTTTACTATTTATTCTCCTATGATTTTTTTTTTGCTATTTACAAAAGAAGATATTTATTTAAATGAATCATAATCTTTCACTTGACTTTTTAGTGTTCACAATTTGAGATTTATTTTGAATCAAGACCTTTTACTATTTGATATTAATGATTTTTTTTTTGCTAATGACTAAGAATGAGATTTATCTAATTGAATCATGATTTTTTAGTATTTATGACTAAGATTTATTTTGTATGAATCAAGACCCTTTACTATTTGATCTCCTAAGATTCTTTCTTTTTGCGAATGAATAAGAAGGAGATTTATCCAAATGAATCATGATCTTTTGGCATTAGATTTACTTTTACTATTTGATATCTTATGATTCTTTCTTTTTACTAATGACTAAGAAGGAGATTTATCTTAATGAATCATGATCTTTTAGTATTTATGATTTAAGATTTATTTTGTATAACTCTTTTGTATTCATGATTGTTTACTCCATTTTGTTGATAACAAAGGAGAAGAAGTAACTTATATTTTTTTGTTGATCATAAAGTGGGAGAAGTAGTGATTCATGCTCGGCTTATGTATTGAACAATGAGAATTATGATGCTTTAATAACTTTTTATTACTAGTAACTATATCTAACTTTTGTTAATTATTTTTTGAAACTTGATTGAATATTTGGGCTTGTAATAATAATATCAAGATCAAATTTGTCTCAACATGAATTCAAGAGTACCATTGAAAAGGTATTATTTTGAATTCAAAAGTACCATTGAAAAGGTATTATTTTGAATTCAAGTTCATCACATTTTTAAGTGGCATATAGATAGAGGGAGTCATATTAAGACCCCATCATTAATTGACCTCTTTGTGTCCATAACCTGAACTTATTTTCTATGATACAATATTAAGATCCTTCATGTGCAATAATATCAAATTAATTTT
This sequence comes from Musa acuminata AAA Group, assembly GCF_036884655.1. Classification (NCBI taxonomy): domain Eukaryota; kingdom Viridiplantae; phylum Streptophyta; class Magnoliopsida; order Zingiberales; family Musaceae; genus Musa; species Musa acuminata. The sequence goes on along the minus strand of NC_088356.1, from coordinate 30,083,092 downwards.
TATTTTTAAAAATTAGAATGATACAAAGGGGAAGAAGTAGTACCATGATACCATGATATCACTCTCTTCTTTTTACTAATGATAAGGGGGAGAAATAGTAACTTATATTTTTTGTTTAACAAAGGAAGAGAAGCATACTTTTTGTTAACTAAGGAGGAGAAGCGGTGACTCATGCATGAATAAGAAGAATCATAATATTTTTCTTATAATTTTTTATTATGTAAATGGTTAACTTATAGTTGTTAAATCTCGGATTTTGATGATGAAATCAACTGATAAGTATTTATGAATTGATCTGCATTTTGAGTGACGCAGGATGCTTCGATCAGGATGAGGCAATTAAAGCAGGAAGAATCATGTTGAGCCGGTGGAACATGTCAGAAGATTGGACATCTAGCCGGAAGATCAGATGACGTATCGACAGAAGGCTTCAGGCCATGGATTCAGCCATCGGGCTAAAAAGAGCGGAGATTATGCCAAGGATATCGGAGTTACGGAGGTCAACTGGCCGATTGGGTAATAGGATATAAGAGAGGACGATGCGTCGAAGAATCAGACGAAGCGTCGATGGACCAATGATATGCCGGATAACATGATTCATACTTAGTAAAAATTGTCTAGATCGAAGTTTATTTTTACATGTGCAGGATTAAATACGATAGTAAGACATAAAGCAAAATGAAGTCTCGGAGTCAAGAATGCGATTTCGTTGGGAGTTCGAGAGTTTGTCGGAAGTCTGGACGTTCATCGGAATTGATCGAGAAGTTCCATCGGAATTGATCGAGAAGTCCCAGAGCTTGTCAAAGAAGCTCATCGGAACTTGCCAAAAAGATCATCATGAAGTCTAGTAGCTTGCCGGGAGTCCATTGGAACATTGCCGAGAGATCGTCAGAAGTTCACCAAAAGATCGTCGAAAGCTCACTGGAAAAAACATAGACTTACGGACTTTGTTTAGCTTAGTAAATATCTTAAAATTCATAATTAATACATAATAGGGATTAGAATTAGGCCAACCCAATTAAGGATAGTTGGGCCAAGTTTGGGCTTTGTTGGGCTAAGAGAAATGGCCAAACATTGACCAAATAGGTGAAACCGTCATGGCACAGTCTCTGAGACTATGTCAGGCGGTGGTACCACCCAGACTCAGTCTCAAAGACTGTCTAGGCAGTGGTACCACTAGTCTGGGCAGTGGTACCATCCAGTGTCAAGCTACAGGCAATGGTACCACCCAATGCAGGCGGTGGTACCACCCGTACGCTGAAATTTCGGGGGTTTGAATTTTGGGCTCCAAATTTGAATCCATTTGCCTATAAATACCCCAGCTATTCTTGCATGGATAAAGAAGAAATATTGAGCAAAATTCTATGATTTTAAAGTTGTAAACCTTAGAAAGTTGAGTTCTCTCCTCCTAAAACTCAGAGAGAGTTCTAAGGGAGGTGTGAGAGGGATACCTTATAAAAGAGGGTTGTAAATGGTTATCTCCTAAACTTGTAAAAAGGAGAAAAGGGGTATAAAAGGGTAGTTGGTCTTCGTTTATTGAAAGAAGACCAATAGTAGATGCTAGTGGCCTCGACGGAAGAGGAATCGACGAAGTGGATGTAGGTCATGACGATCGAACTACTATAAAAATTTGGTTTGTGTTTCTCCTATGCAATTTACTTTACTGCAAACCACTTTACTTGCTTTACATCTACTATGCTCTTCCGTACGCTTTCAAAGTTAATACCTTTATGAAACGATTTTTTGTTGGAAACAGATTTAATCGTAACGAAGTTTTGAACCGACATAATTTTTACCACTGCACTAATTCACCCCCCACTCTTAATGCTGACTCTTTTCCTAATAATTGGTATCAGAGCCTCATATTTCTCATTTGATTTAACACCCAAGAGAAATGGCTTTTTTCGGCTTTCAAGAGGGTCACTCTCTCATTCGTCCTCCCTTGTTGAATGGGACGGACTACACATATTGAAAAACTCGAATGAGAGTTTTCTTGCTTTCTTTGGATTTGAACTTATAGAATATTATCAAAAGCGATTTTTGAAGGTCTTCTCTTCCAATGAACCATTGGAATGATTTGGAGAAGAAGACTTTTTCATTAAATTCTAGAGCTATGAATGCTCTATTTTGCACTTTGGATAAAACTGAGTTTAATTGGGTTTCTACTTGCGAAACAGCTTTCGATATATGACACACTCTTGAAATCATACATGAAGGCACTAGCAAAGTTAAAAATTCAAAAATCAACTTTTTAATGCATGATTTTGAACTTTTTCGAATGAAGTCAAGTGAAACCATTGTTGACATGTACACCCATTTTACGGATGTCATTAATGGTTTAAAAGCACTTGGTAGAAGTTTTTCGGATTTTGAACTTGTAAATAAGATTTTATGTTCTCTTAATAAGAGTTGAGATTCAAAAGTAACGGCTATTCAAGAATAAAAAAAATTGAATCATTTACCAATTACAGAACTTATAGGGTCTTTGATGACCTATGAAATGACGTGCAATGTATATAAAGAACTTGAGAACTACCTTCCAAAGAACAGAAAGGATTTCAGACTTAGAATAATTGAAAATCACTCGAGCATAAGCTCAAGTGATGGTGAACTTGAACTCCGTATAAAATTTTTAAAATAAGAATCGAAAATTAAAAATGAACTTAAAAAGAAGAAGAAGAAGGTGACTTTGGATGAATTGAACTCATTCGAAGACAAGAAGAAAATCAACAAAGGCGAGGTGGCGAACTACATATTAATGACTTTCTACAATGAGGTAACCAAAACCCTTTGCCTTATTTCGAAATTACATAATGCTTTTTATGAGTTATTTTAGTTTAGAAAAATTATTTTTCTTGAAAATTACATGTTTAATAATATAATGAAAATGATAAAAAATTGGGATCATGCTTCTCTTTCTAGTAATTTTGAAAATGATCATGAAAATTACATGTTTTATGATAAATGAACAAATATGTTAGACTTAAATCTAATGATAATCGTATGTATGTTTTTAAGAAGCATTAATATGTATTATGTTGATTAATCATATTATTTCTTAATTTTGATCGAAGATGATCTATGATTCATGAAATCATGTTTGATTTGAAGTAATCATTTAATATCATGCTTAATGAGTTTATCTTTTAAAATTATGCATGATGATTTGAAGTAATAATGATTTTTGGGTGATTTATGGATTATCAATCTTTGCGATTATGAAAGGTCTTTTTGGGCTTTAAATGTTGATGCATATTTTTGTTTGGCATAAAAAGTCAAAGGCATGTTTGTATGAATGTCAAATCACTTAGATTAAAATAAAAAGGAGGAATGCATATTTTTCTTGAATATACCTCTAAAGCTTTTCGACTTTTCAACAAGTGATTCTAAGTGATAAATCCATCTTATGTAATCTCTTGAAAATGATCTTGATCTGACGATTTGAATTTAAATGAGTTTTATCTTGATTTTTTAAAATTTATAACTTGAGATTTCTTATGCACAAATCAAGATCTCATATATTTCTTTTATCCACTTATAAAAGAAGAGATTTGTTGAAATAAATCATGTCTTATGACATTCATGAAAAATTGAGACATTATGCATGAATCGAGTTCTCATGAGAATCTATTTACGTTGTCTTCATTTAATTTTCTTGAAAAGATGTTGATAATTTTGATGATCTGAATTTGAATAAGTTTTATCAAAATCATGATCTTGGTTTTATCAAAATCTGAGAATCAACAATCACCCTCTTTTTGATGTTGACAATCAATTGATGATAGAGTTAACCTTAACTTCCCTTATTTATATGCCATGGAAAAAAATACTCTTGAATTCAAGGCCTTTGAATTCAAGTATCAAAGTGATAAATTATTTTCATTTAAACTTATCAACATGCACATCATGATACTTATCATGATTTACCAATTCAAAATACGATACCACGTATTTATCAATAAAAAATGATGTCAAGGCATAACATCCATTTTCAAGTCCAATGATGATAAACAATCATCATTTTCAAGTATGATATGAATTTCAAATATGAAATTTAGTAAGATGATAATTCCTGATAAAAAATAATAATTCATCATTACGAGGCATGATATGAATTATGAATAGCAAGTTGAGCTCATGATGCCTTATCATAATTAATGATAGACAATTATCAAGCATTCATGAAACATTTCAAGTATTTATAATGCATATGAAATACATTTTGATATGTTTCAAGTATTTGCGATATTTTGTGATGTATTTGGCGATTCCAATTATTTTTTAAGCATTTGCAAAACATACAAACATTTACGATAAGATACATTTTATACATTTATCTCAAACATTCATCATGCCAATTTGTCATCAATTTGCTACATTTCTCCCCTTTTGTCATGAATAAAAATGAGAACCAATCAACAATGCAAGTGTGGTAAAAAAAAATCAAGCAAGTTTCTCACCAATTTGTCCAAGCCATAAAGGAAGGTAAGCAAAAACTTTGCATGATAACCTTTTTGGATAAACAAATATTTTTACTCAAGGGCTTTTTGGTTCTTCTTTAGATATGTAAGTTTCTTTCTTCCTTTGTCATAAAAATAAGAAAAAGATGAAGAAGGGTAAGGAAAGAATCCATTAAAAACCAAATTTATGAAATAATTTGAATCAAGTCAAATTCAAAACAATAAATGAGTTTCATTAAATCACATTTCAATTTTAACAAGGAGAAGGAATTCATGAAAAGGATCAAGATATCCATGTGAAATCAAATCGCTATTCTTGCAAGTAATCATCACACATTAAAAATTCATAAAATTCTTCTTTCATGAGAAGAGTAAGGAAGAATTCATGGGAAGGGAGCATCATATGAAAAGGAAATCCACGAATAAGGCTTCATAAATCAAAACCGTTTCTCATTAAAAAATCATAAGAGTGAAATCCATGAGAGATGCATTTATTAATGAATTCCATGAGTGAAGTGATTAAGTGTATCAAAAATTATTAAGTGATGGAGTAAGGATATGAAGCAAATTTGATACCAAGTTAAGAGGAAGATAAAAACAAAATAAATTCATGAAAGCTCTATTCATGAGATGAATTAAGAGGAAGATAGTCCAGAAAAGAAATACAACAAACTCATGCATTCGGATAATTTAACATCCCTAACTCTCTTCTAATAAAATCAAATTCTTCTTCATTTAAAGGTTTTATAAAGATATAAGTTAATTGATGTTTCGTATCAATAAAGTCTAAAGATATATCATGGTTATTAACATGATCTCTTATAAAATGATGCATAATGTCAATATGTTTAGTTCTAGAGTGTTGAATAAGATTTTTTATTAAACATATTACACTCGTGTTATCATATTTTATGAGAATAATCTTAAAGTGAATCTTATAATCTTCTAATGTATTTATCATCCATACAATTTGTGCACAATATGCACTGGCCATTATGTATTTTGCTTTGGTTGTAGATAGTGCAACTGAGTTTTTTTTCTTGGAAGACTAAGAGACAAGTGCATGACCTAAGAATTGACATGTTCCAAATGCGCTTTCTCTATCAATTCTACATCCAACAAAATCTGTATCAACATAAGTAATTACTTCAAATTTTTGGATTTTGGATACCATAATCCTATATTAGTGGTCCCTTTAAGATATCTAAGAATTATTTTAACTATTTTAAGATGAGATAGCTTAGGATTAGATTGAAACCTAGCACAAAGCCCTACGCTAAACATGATGTACAATTTAGTTACAGTGAGATATAGTAAACTACCTATCATACCCCTATAAGCTTTTTGATCAAAGCTTTCTCCACTTTCGTCAATGTCTAACTTAGTGGAGGTACTCATAAGAGTATTGATAGCTTTTGAACTATCTATATTAAACCATTTTAGCAAGTCTAATGCATATTTTGTTTGACTAAGAAAAATACCATCATTAAGTTTGATTTTTAAGCCTAAAAAGAAAGTTAGTTCACCCATTAAACTCATTTCAAACTCTTGGCTCATACTCTTGGCAAATAATTCACATAAGGATTCATTTATAGAATAAAAAATAATATCATCAAAATAAATTTGAATAATAAAAAAATTATTTTTAAAATTTTTAATAAACAATATAGTATCGACCTTGCCTTTAGAGAAATTATTTTGGATAAGAAAGGAACCAAGTCTCTCATACCAAGCCCTTGAGGCTTATTTTAATTCATAGAGAGCTTTAGTCAATTTAAACACATAATTCGGTAAATTATCATTCTCAAATCTGGAAGGTTGTTCAACATAAACTTCTTCAGAAATAAAGCCATTTAAGAAAGCACTTTTAACATCCATTTGAAATAACTTAAAATTATTACTACTAGCATAGGCAAGGAGCATCCTTATGGTTTCTAATCGTACCACAAGAGCGAAGGTTTCTTCATAATCGATTTCTTCTTCTTAGTTGAAACCCTTGGCCACTAATCTAGCCGTGTTTCTAACCACGATACTAAATTCATCTTGCTTGTTTCTAAAGACCCATTTAGTCCCAATAACTAAATGGTCATTTGGCCTCGGAACAAGCTTCCACACCTCGTTTCTCTCAAAGTGGTTCAACTCTTCTTGCATTGTGAAAACCCATGAATTATCTTTCAAGGCTTCATTAATGTATTTTAGTTCAATTTGAGAAAGAAAAGTGGTGTCAGCACAAAAATTTTTAAGAGAAGAACAAGTTTGAATCCCTTATGATGTGTCTCCTATGATTGACTCCTTTATATGAGCATCTACATATTTCTATTCCTTGGGTAAGGATTTTTCAGAAGAAGATGTATCCAAGTTGCTAGTTGTAGGAGAGGGTTCATTTAAATTCAAAGCATCAAACTTAAGATCATCATCAAACTCATTTTTCTTAAATTCGAAAACTTTATTAAAGACAATATGAATAGAATCTTCTATAACCAAAGACCTTTTTGTTAAAGATATGAAATGCTTTAGAAATAGAAGGATAGCCAAGAAAAATCCCTTCATCAGATTTTGCATCAAACTTTTCTAAGTCATCTTTTTCATTCAAGATAAAACATTTACAACCGAAAACTTTAAAGTATGAAACATTATGTTTTTTGTCATTCCACAATTCATAAGGAGTTTTAGAAAGTAATGGTCTTATTAGAATCCTATTCATGACAATAGCATACCGTATTAATGGCTTCGGTCCGAAAATATTTGGGTAGGTTATGTTCGTTCAACATGGTTCTTGCTATTTCATGTAAATATTTATTTTTTCTTTCTACTACATTTTGTTGAGGATTTCTTAGAGTAAAGAAATTATGATTATATCCATTAGATTCATAAAAATTTTAAAAATCATGGTTTTGAAATTCGCCACCGTGATCACTCTGAATTGATGAAATCATAAAGCCTTTTTCATTTTGAACAAGTTTACAAAACTTAAAAAAATACCTAAAGCAATCACTTTTATGTGCTAAGAAGAATGTCCAAGTGTATCTACTATAATCGTCCATAATAACAAAGGCGTTTTTGCTACCTCCTAGGCTTAATGTATCAATTGGTCTAAACAAATCCATATGGATCAATTGCAATGGTCTAGAGATGCTTATTTGATTCTTTAGTTTGAAACTACATTTTAATTGTTTTCCTAGTTGACACGCATCACACACATTATCTTTAACAAACTTAATGTTAGGAATTCCTTTTACAAGTTCTTTGGATGAGATTTGAGAGATTAATTTCATGCTAGCATGACCTAATCTCCTATGCCAAAGCCTGTTGAATCTCGGATTTTGATGATGAAACCAATTAAGTGTTTATTGTTGAATCTCGGATTTTGATGATGAAGTCAATTGTCATTTGGTTATCTAATCCATATGTTGAGATAAGTGTGTAGGATTAACTACGATGGCAGTAAGATATGCAGCAGGTGTTAAGTCGAAGTCAAGACCAAGATCACGTTGGGGGTTCGAGAGTTCGTTAGAAGTTCGGATAGCCGTCGGAGGTTCTGCGGGAACAATCTGAGAAGTCTAGGAGCTTGCTAAAGAAGCTTGTCGGAACTCGCCAAGAGGATCGTCGTATGTCCAGGAGTTTGTTGGGAGTCCGCCGGAGCATCGTTGAGGGTTCGTTGGATGTTCGCCGAAAGTTCGTCGGAAGAAACGATTGACGCACCAGAATACGATTTGCAGTATTGATGTCTTAATTGTCATAGTTAGCATGTAGATTAAGTTAGGATTGGGAGGTGATTCCATTAACTTAATCTGGGGGCCAACTTGGCCCTTGGCAGACCCAAATTGGGCCAAATGGATCAGCCTATTCGGACCCAAAATTCCTGGCCGGTAGTGGCACCGCCTAGGAGACTCTGTCTTCCAAGAGTTTTGGGCGGTAGTCCGCCCCTATCAGGTGGTGGTACCGCTGGAAGTTATTACTGCCAACGATGGTACCGCCCTTGTCAGGTAGTGGTACCGCCTGAGCTTGGTCTTCGAGCGATGTCAAGCGATAGTACTGCCCAGACTGAGTGGTCGTACCGCTCAGTGACAGATGACAGGCGGTAGTACTATCCAATTATGGCGGTGGTACCGCTAGACCCCGGAAATCTGGGAATGGACACTTTTGAGCTCTGAATTCAAACTGATTAGGGCCTATATAAACCCCACCCTTTCTTGCATGAAAGGGCACCAAAAGCTTGCTTTTATTCTAAGTATTTGAGAGCTTAAAAGTATTGTAAAAGGCTAGAGTTCCTCTCCCTCTTTTCTTTCTAAGTCTTGATCATTCAAGAGAGGAGTGAAAACTTGTAAGGGTTATCTCCTAAGCCCGTCAAAAGAAAAAAAGCTGTAAAAGGGTGGTTGGCCTTCGCCTATTGAAGGAAGGCATCTAGTGGACGTCAATGACCTCGTCAGAGGAGGAAGCCAAAAGTGGATGTAGGTCAAGATTGACCGAACCACTTTAAATCTCAGTTTGTATTTATATTATGCTCTTTATCTTAACTACAAACTGCATCCGTTGCTTTACATCAACTATACTTCCGTTTGCTCTCAAGTTAAAGATCTTTTCGAAATGGTTTTCGTACGAAGTCTTTTTAAATCGACGAAAGTTTTCTGCTATACAAATTCACAACCCCCCCCCCCCCCTAGTGCTCTTGATCCTAATAATTGGTATCAGAGCGAGTTCACTCTCAATTGGATTTAAACCCAAGAGAGATGACATATGCCGGAAACCAAGAGGGCCACTCTATTACACATCCGCCCATGTTCAATGGGATGGACTACACCTATTGGAAGACCCGAATGAGGATCTTCCTTATTTCCATGGATTTTGAACTTTGGAATATTGTTGAAAATAGATTTTCAAAGTCTTCTCTTCCAATGATCAATTGGAATGAATTGGAGAAGAAAACTTTTGCTCTAAATGCAAAGGCTATGAATGCCTTATTTTGTGCACTTGATAAAAACGAGTTCAATCATGTTTCGATTTGTAAAACTGCAATTGATATTTGGCATATACTCGAAGTGACTCACAAAGGCACGAGTAGAGTGAAAGAGTCAAAAATCAATCTGTTAGTATATTCTTATGAATTTTTTCGAATGAAACCGAGCAAGATCATAGGTGATATGTACACCCGTTTCATAGATGTCATCAATGGTTTAAAAGGACTCGATAAAAGTTTTTCAAATTTCGAGCTCGTTAATAAAATTCTAAGATCCCTTCCAAAGAGTTGGGACCCTAAAGTTACTTCTATTCAAGAGTCTAAAGATTTAAACAACTTCCCTCTTGAAGAATTAATTGGGTCATTAATGACCTACGAAATAACTTGCAAAGCTCATGAAGAGCATGAGGACACCCTTCTAAAGAACAAGAAGGATATGTCACTTAGAACTCAAGAAGACCACTTAAGAGAAAACTAAGTGATGAGGACTTTGACGATAGCTTGGCACTTCTAACAAGGAAATTTAAAAAATTCATTAAAAGAAACAAATTTAAAAATGACACTAAAAATAAATTTGAACCACAAAAGGACCAAGTTATTTGATATGAATGCAAAAAGCTGGGACACTATAAAAGTGATTGTCCCCAAGCCAAGAAGAGAACACCAAAGAAGAAGGCGCTCAAAGCAACGTGGGATGACTCAAGCGCATCCGAAGAAGAGGAGTCCAACACCGAGCAAGCTGCTCATTATGCACTCATGGCCATTGGAGAGGAGGCATTAAATTTAATTGATGCAGATTTATCATTTGATGAATTGTTAAATGCTTTTCATGATTTATTTGATGAATGCAAAACAATTAGTAGAAAATATAAATTGTTAAAAAAGGAGCATGATATTCTTGTTAGTAATCTTGATAAATTTAAAATTAAACATAATGATAGTTTAGTTCCATGTACGAAATGCCATGACTAAGAAGTACGAAATGTCATGACTTAGAAGTACAAAAGGACACTTTGAAGAAATTCGAGGTTGGTAGCAAGTCCTTGAACATGATCCTTACCGATAAGGGTCACGTTCCTAAAAGAAGTGAAATCAGATTTATGAGAAGCTCTTACCAAAATCCAACCACTTTCATTAAAAGCCATACCTTGCATGTTTTGCACCAAAACAAATGTAACTTTTGTTGCAAACATGGACATAGAACTTATCATTATCCATTTAAGAAGATTAGTTCTAACAAATTGATTTGGGTTCCTAAAGGAACCATAATAAATTTCATGCAACATGACAAACAATTTAGATCAATTTTTTAGGCACCCAAGATTAATTGGGTACCTAACAATCATCCTTTTTTGTAGAAACATATATCACCACAAGCTAGGAGCAAGAGACGACATCTTGATAGTTGATGCTCAAGGTCTATGACCAAGAGATCCAAAATGACTCATAACGCTCTCTAGTTAAAATGACAAAAAGAGGATCAGTAAAATTGAAACTATCAATTACATTGATACAATCCTGTTTGATCCCTCAAATTTTGAAACTCATGATTTCCCCTTCACACATCCTCTAGAATTCCGAATTTATCGGATACATTTCTTCTTCAAATTTTTTCGGATCCAACTATATCTTACAAGATCACGAACTTATGACTTGCAAGCCAAGTCTGCATATAAATCATGAACTAGCAAGGCTTACAAGCTTACATGACAAGTCATGAACATATTGAAAGCTCTATCATAAATACATTTGAGTAGAGTATGCATTTAACAAGATCTATCATGAACGTATAAAATTTTCTCATCTTGTGATAGAAACTTTTACATAATTAAGGTTGGCTGCTCCACAAATAAAAACTCTCTTCAAATTGAAAACACCCACATCAGCCCACACAGCCCTTATGGCAGTACTCACTACCGGTAGGCGGTGGCACCGCCCAGCTGGCGGTAGCACCGGCCAGCTGGCGGTAGCATCGCCGGCTGTCACGGGTGGCAAGCGGTTGCACCGCCCAGCCAGCGGTGCCACTGCCCGCAACCTGCCCCTTTTTAAACCCGAGCTAGGGCTGGCGGTAGAACTGACCCCAACTCATTCTCTTCTCCTCCTTGCAGCTCTAAACTCTCCTCCAACTCCATTCCTCCCCTTTAGCTGTCCAAAAATGCCTATTTCCTACAAGATCAAGAATCAATCCTACTTCCTCTTGAAGATCTCAACTAAGGTATTCTAAAAAAAAAACTTTGATTTCTCTTTTGTTTGATCTACTTTTGCTCATTATTTATCTTCTTAAATAGCAGTATTTATGGGTACTAGAAGATCCTTTAGGGACAAAGGAAAGAGGAGATTAGAAGAAAACTTTGATTCCACACTTTTTGATTCAAATCTACATGCCCAAAAATTTGCTTACATAGAATTTAGAAATGTTCATAAGGGAAAGTATGTTGATATAGATGAACTAAGTGATTTAGAGCCAATTTAATGGTTTGTAAATCTAGATCTTCTCCCAATCCTACAAATAAGTGAATCCATCTACCCTAAACTTGTTAGGTTGTTTTATAACAATCTACATGTAGATGAAGAAGAAAGGGTGTCTACCTATCTTCTAGGACATCACATATCCATTACGGATAGATCCCTTTGTGACATCATAGGCATCCATGTAAAAGATAGAGGTTGTTATTTTAGAGAACAATGGGATGATGAAACGGTTGGGACCACATATGTTGATGCATTAGGAACAATTTTCAGTAATCCCAACTTAATGGTATTTCCTAAAAGCTGTGAACATCTATTACCATTAAACACCAAAATACTTCATCACATCCTAATTAGTATCATTCTTCCTAAACAATACCATCATGATGAAGTAAGTCAAATGGAACTAGGAACCATGTATTAGATCATGAAAGGATTTAACAACTGTTTTGGTTACCTTATCCAATAAAACATGATAGAGATTTCTAAAAAGGACATGATGCTTTCATATGGTGGCATAATCACTAGAATACTTAATGCCTATGTTATTGCAATACCACCCGACGAAGAGGTTATAAAGGTAGATAGATTTAGTATCATAAATAAAAATCTACTTCGTCAAATGAGATGTATATTTAGAAATGGTATGTGGGTTAGAATGCCTAGAAGAACCGATCCCCCTCAACCTGAACCAAAATCAAAAACACCAATCTTTAGGGGTAATCAATCTCCTCCAATAGGTCCCTTTGAGGAATCACACCCAATTGAGCAAGCTCCTTCATTATCTATCGAAGACATAGGAATTCGGATGGATCACTTTGAATAAAGATAAGATCGACTTGAACATCGCCAAGATCAAATCCAATCTGAGCTGTAGTAGATTCATCGACAATTTGACACTTTATTTAGACATTTTAACTTTTCACCACCTGAATGAGCATATGTATGTATTTAGAAAAGGTGGACACAATTCCTTCTTGTCATGTTGTAAAACTATGTTGTTGTAAACCTTTTTACAACAACATAGTTTGATCACAATACCACTTGCTTTGATATGTTTAAACTATTGGTATCTATGACTTGATGTATTATTTGGTGAGCATTTACAGAGTTAGGAATATTAATGTTGATTGAACTTTGTTTTCGGATTTTTCTTATTCTTTGATCACTTAAATTCCATGCTGAAAATTTTATATGAATTTGACATGATTGAATGCTTCAATAACATGTTTACTTTAAAGTTGAAAATTTTGTACCTTGGTGTTATAAGTTTCCATGATGAGCATGTTATATTATGATTTGAGAGGGTTCATTCATACATCGGATTCTCAATCTTTGAGTACTACAAAACACTAATAATTTTGTTTCATAATTGTGATTAAAAAAACTATGGCAAAACATTGTCCGAATGCATAAATTTATTAAATTTCATTTTCGAACTTTCTTGATTCTATGATCAATCACTCAATGATGAACAATTTTATATGATTATATAATTCAAAAGTTTCCATAATGATGAACATGTTTTACCTTCATAATTGTGATTGAAGAGCCATAGCAAAACTTTGTCCGAATGCATGATTTTGTATTTCTCTTCCGGACTTAATATATTTCTTGAATGGAGATTTCATGAGCCTATGTCATATCAAGTTTGTTTCATATCAATGCTCTATGATTTTTGACATATGGAATTTATTAACAAATGCATCTCTCATGGATTTACCTAATGAAAAATGATTTTTAATCTAGAAATGGGTTTGATGAAATGAATTCCTTCTTGACGAAGGAAGATTTAAAAAAAAAAAACAATTGCAAGAATTTAATTTCATATGTATATCTTGATTCTTGTAAAGATGAAGTATGATTTAATCTCTTATCATTTTTAACTTCATTCAAAGTTAGTTCACAATGGCTTTTCTCCTTCATGCAAAACATTAATGACAAATAAGGAAGAAGTGATGAAAGCTATCTCCTTAATGGACTTTTGAATAATACCATGTCATGATTGCTTGAAAAATAATTTGTATGAATGGCATCTTATGGTTGAAAAATAACATGAATCTTTACCACACTTATTACTATGCTTGAAATACGCTTGAATTGTTCTCCTTTTTGTTGATGACAAAGAGGGAGAAATATGTGATAAATTGATGATAGAATGAATTGCTATGATTGCCATATTTGCATCATGTTAAGATATCTAGAGCTTACATTGCAATCTTACAAATTAATATCTTGCCATGTGATGAATTGTTACGATTGCTATCTTTCACATATCAAATATAAGACTTGAAAATGGATGCCAAGCCTTGATATCATTTTTAGAAAGATACATCATGATAAGAATCATGATGGAGGTATTGATAACTTTAAATGAACTTAACTTATCAATATGTCTCTTGAATTCAAAGGCTTTGAATTCAAGAATGACTTATCTCAAGTATGGCATATAGATAGGGGGAGTTAAGGTTAACTCCATCATCAATTGATTGTCATCATAAAAAAGGGGGAGATTGTTGAATTTCGGATTTTGATGATGAAGTCAATTATCATTTGGTTATCTAATCCGTATGTTGAGATAAGTGTGCAGGATTAACTACGATGGCAATAAGACATGTAGCAGGTGTTAAGCCGGAGTCAAGACCAAGATCACATTGGGGGTTCGAGAGTTCGTCGGAAGTCCGGATAGTCGTCGGAGGTTTTACGAGAATAATCCGAGAAGTCCAGGAGCTTACCAAAGAAGCTAGTCGGAACTCGCCAAGAGGATCGTCGCAAGTCCAGGAGTTTGCTAGAGCATCGCTGAGGGTTCGTGCATGTTTGCCGGAAGTTCACTGGAAGCTCGTCGGAAGAAGCGATTGACGCACCGGAACACGATCTACAGTATTAATGTCTTAATTATCATAGTTAGCATATAGATTAAGTTAGGATTGAGAGGTGATCCCATTAACTTAATCTGGGGGCCAACCGGGCCCTTGGCAGACCCAAATTGGGCCGAATGGATCAGCCCATTCAGACCCAGAATTCCTAGCCGATGTTAGTACTGCCCAGGAGACTCAGTCTCCCAAGAGTTCTGGGTAGTAGTACCGCCCCTGTCAGGCGGTGGTACCGCTGGCAGTTATTACTGCCAGCGGTGGTACCATCCCTGTCAAGTGGTGGTACCACCTGAGCTCGGTCTCCAAGCGATGTCAGGCAGTAGTACCACCCAGACTAAGCGGTAGTACCACTAAGTGACAGATGACAGGTGATACTACTGCCCAGTTATGGCTGTAGTACCGTCAGGACCCCGAAAATCCGAGAATGGACACTTTTGAGCTCCAAATTCAAACTGATTGGGGCCTATATAAACCCCACCCTTTCCTGCATGAAAGGGCACCGAAAGCTTACTTTTATTCTGAGTATTTGAGAGCTCAAAAGTGTTGTAAAAGGCTAGAGTTTCTGTCCCTCTTTTCTTTCTAAGTCTTGATCATTCAAGAGAGGAGTAAAAACTTGTAAGGGTTGTCTCCTAAGCCCATCAAAAGGAGAAAAGCTGTAAAAGGGTGGTTAGCCTTCGTCTATTGAAGGAAGGCCTCTAGTGGACGTCGGTAACCTCGTCAGAGGAGGAAGCCAAAAGTGGATGTAGGTCAAGATTGACTGAACCACTCTAAATCTCGGTTTGCATTTACATTCTGCTCTTTATCTTAACTGCAAACTACCTCCGTTGCTTTATATCAACTATACTTCCGTTTGCTCTCAAGTTAAAGATCTTTCCGAAATGGTTTTCATACGAAGTCTTTTTGAACCGACAAACGTTTTTCGCTGCACTAATTCACCCCACCCCACTCTTAGTACTCTTGATCCTAACAATTATGATTTAATCTGTGTTTTAAGTGATGCAGGATGCTTCGATCAGGGAGAGACAATTAAAGTAGGAAGAATCATGTTGGGCCAGAGGAAAACGTGTCAGAAGATTGGACGTCGGGCCGGAGGATCGATCGACGTATCGATAGAAGGCTTCGAGCCATGGATTCGGACATCGGGCCAAGAAGAGCGGATATTGTGCCAAAGATATCGGAGTTGTGAGGTCAACTGGCCGATTGGGCAATAGGCCACAAGAGAGGACGATGCACCGAAGTATCGGACAAAGCGTCGATGGACCAATGATATGTCGGACGACATGATTCATGCTTAGTAATAATTGTCTAGATCGAAGTATATTTTTATGTGCAGGATTAACTACGATAGCAAGGCATAAAGCAAAATGAAGTCCCGAAGTCAAGAATGTGATTTCGTTAGGAGTTCAAGAGTTCGTCGAAAGTTCTGCCAGAATCAACCGAGAAGTCCAGGAGCTTGCCAAAGAAGCTCGTCGGAACTCACCAAGAAGACCATCGTAAAGTCCAGGAGCTTGTCGGGAGACCGCTAGAACATTACCGAGAGATCATCGGAAGTTTGCCGGAAGATCGCCGAAAGCTTGCCGGAAGAAACCGGACTTATCTTACTTTGATTATGTCTTAAGAATCGTAGTTAGTACATAATTGGAGTTAGGATTGGGAGGTAATCCCATCAACTCTGTTAGGGGCTAATTGAGCCCGAAGTTATGCTGGTTTGGGGCGGGTTCAACACCCAACCAGGGTGCTGAAGCCCTGGCCGGTAGTGGCACCACTAGGGCCAGTAGTGGCACTGCCTAAGGAACAGCACCCCAGGAAATCTGGGCGATGGTACCACTGGCAACAATGCTGCCAGCTATGGTACCGCCCCTATTCGGTGATGGTATCGCCCAACTATAGATCCTACGGCGGTAGTACCACCCAAGAACAATGGTGGTACCGCCCATACCTAGGAAACCTGGGATAAGATGTTTTTAGGCTCCAAGTTTGAATCAACTTGAGGCCTATAAATACCCCTCTCATCTCTGGTTAACAAACACAAGCATAGAGAATTTAAAGAGGGAAAAACGCTGTTGTAATATCTTGTGATAATCCTCATCTTCTAGTCTAAGTGTTAGAATAGTTTGAGAGAGGAGTGAGTGCTTGTAAGGGTTATCTCCTAAATCCAGTAAAAGAAGAAGAGGGGTGTAAGAAGGAGGTTGATCTTTGCCTATTAAAGGAAGATTGATAGTGGATGCCGATGGCTTCAATGGAAGAGGAATCGGAGGAGTGGATGTAGGTCATGACGACTGAACCACTATAAATTGGTGTGCATTTCTGTTTTGCTATTTATCTTAATTGTAAATTGCCTTCCTTGCTTTACATCAGCTACACTTTCATATGCTTTCAATTTAAAGATCTTTCCGAAATGGTTTTCGGGGAAATCAGATTTTATCGTACGAAGGTTTTTTTAAAACTGACGTAATTTTTACTGCTGCACTAATTCACCCCCCACTCCCTCTTAGTGCCGACTTATTCCTAACAGTTGATATCAGAGGCTCATATTTCTCATTTGATTTAACACCTAAGAGAAATGGCTCTTTTTGACTTTCAAGAGAGACTTTCTCTCATTCGTCCTCCCTTTTTCAATGGGATGGACTACACATATTGGAAAACTCGAATGAGAGTTTTCTTTCTTTCTTTGGATTTGAACTTATGGAATATTGTTGAAAATGATTTTCGAAGGTCTTCTACTCTAATGAAAGAATGAAATAATTTGGAGAAGAAAACGTTTTTCTTAAATGCTAGAGTTTAATGCTCTATTTTACGCTTTGGATAAAACTGAGTTTAATCGTGTTTCTATATGCGAAACGGCTTTTAATATTTGGCATACTCTTGAAATCACATAGGCATAACTAGAGTTAAAGATTATAAAGTTAATCTTTTAATGCACGATTTTGAATATTTTCGAATGAAGCCGAGCGAAACCGTTGTTGACATGTACACCCATTTTACGGATGTCGTTAATGGTTTAAAAGCTCTTGGCAAATGCTTTTCTAATTTTGAACTCTTTAATAAGATTTTATGATCGCTTTCTAAGAATTGGGATTCGAAAATAACGGCTATACAAGAATAAAAAAATTTGAATACTTTTTTGATCGAAGAACTTATCGGGTCTCTAATGACCTATGAAATAACGTGTAATGCACGTAAAGAACTTGAGAACCACCTTCCAAAGAACAAGAAGGATTTCAGACTAAAAACAATTGAAAACCACTTGAGCATAAGCTCAAGTGATGGTGAACTTGAACTCATCACTATGAAATTTAAAAAGTTCATAAAACAAAAATTAAAGAACAAAAAGAATGCAACTACTTACTATGAACACAAGAAGAGGAAAGAACTTTGGGATGAATCGAGCTCCTCCGAAGATGAGGAGAAAATCAACAAAGGCGAGGTGGCAAACTATGCCTTAATGGCTTTCGACGATGAGTTAATCAAAATGTCCTTAATTTATTTTGAAATTACATAATACTTTTCATGAGTTATTTTTAATTTAGTTTAGAATTAATTTTCTTGAAAATTACATGTTTAATAATGAAAATGTAAAAAATTAGGAATCATGCTTATCATTCTAGTAATTTTAAAAATAATCTTGAAAATTACATGTTTATGATAAACAAAATGATTTTGATTAAAAATGCCTTATAAAATCATTTTTGATGATATCATGCCTAATAAATTTATTTTTCGAAATTATGCATGATGATTTGAAGTAATGATGAGTTTTGGGTAATTTATGGTTTATTGATCTTGATGATTTCCATGATGATATTTGCTCTTTCAATTTTAAACTATGATGTATGGTTTTCATACCAAAAAAACTTTAACATTCTTATATGAAATCAATCACTTAAATGTAACACATAAAAAGGAAAATATATTATTGGATTTAAAATCATGAATCTATTTATGTTATGAATTTTGTGAACCATGAAATTGATTTTGATGGTTTGAATTTAATGGGTTTTATCGAAATCACGATCTTGATTTCTTGAGATTTATAACTTGATATCTTTTTTGAATCAAGATTTCTTACTCTTTATTCTCTTGCATTTTGTGAAAATTTTCAATATGAATCATAAGAGTTCTTATGCATGAATTGAAATCTTTTTCTCCTACGATTTACTAAAGAGAATATCTTTTTCAAAATTCATGACTTAAAATTTTATTTGAATATTTTTTATTATTTGATCTCCTAAGATCTCTCTTTGAATATTTAAAGAGAAGAATTTTCTAGATGAATCATGATTTTGATGATTAAAGATTTTATATACATGAATTGAGATCTTGTTCTCCTACAAGATTAAATGAATTTTATTTATATCATGATCTCCTAAGAATTCTTTTTGTTAATTTTTTAAAAGGAGATTTGTTAAAATGAATCATGTTTTCTCTTGATTTCTCAGAATTATAACTTGAAAAATTCTTTTTATAAGTCAAGATTGTTTACTATGATTCTTTCTTTTCGCTATTTGAGTTATCCAAAACGAATCATAATATGTCTCTTGATATTCACAATTTGTCTTCATGATTTATATATCTTATCACCAAAATTCTCTTGATATTTTTCATGTGATGATATGAAATTATGCATGAAATACTTTTGAATTTATGCAAACAAATGAGAAGTTATGATCATACATAATAGGATGTAATATAATTTGATATTTAGATACCATCATGATTTGAAATGCTATGATTTCTTGCCAAAATGATATATCATGAATGCATGAATATCAAGTATCATATGCCCATGGTAATTGATTTATTTATGTCTGAAGTAAGGAAATCATATGCAAAGTTTTGAAATTGTGCATATTGTAAATTGAAACCATAATGATGTACAAACATATTGAAATAATAATTGAAATATTAATATAATTATGAATGATGATTTGATATTATGCATGCAATAATTCAACTTATGATAATGATGCATACAATGATAAAATATTCATGATGAAAAATTATTTTGATATTCATAACTTGATTTTTTGATTATTCATCCTTTGTCATGATTTAAAAATTATTGTAAAAGGAAAAAAAGATACAAAATTGTATTCTTCCCCTCTCTTTGACAATGACAAAGAGGGAGATAGTTAGCTTGCTAGCTAGCTTGCACAAGTCAAGAAGATGCAAAAACTTGCTTGCTTGCTTGCACATCTAAAGAGAAGATGCAAACGTACTTCATGTAGCTTACTTCATGTAAAACATTGTATCTTGCTAGCTTGTTATCTTGCATTATTTTTCAAAAACTTGCTAGCCTTCATACTTCAAAGAGAAGTAACACTTGCCAAATTGCTAGCTTCATTGTTGTAAAATAATGTAAAATTTTACTAGCTTGCACTTTGCAAAGTAAACAAAAATGACACTTCTTAAAAGAGAAGAAAGAGCTTGCTATCTTGAACATCACTATCTTGCCAATCTCAAAAAGTAAAACTTGCAATTTGCATGTTGTAATAGAAAGCAAGAATCGCTAGCTTACACACTTCAACAAGAAAGCTATCTTGCATTTACTTTCGAAATTTTTACTAGCTTATATAAACTTGCTATCTTACTACCTTGCATATCTAAAACTTGATAGCTTGCATGATGTAGCACTTGCTAAATTTTTAAGCTTACAAATTACATGATGATAAATGCAATGTTTGACAGTATGTCTAAAATACTTGATAATTGAACTTCTCCTTTTCGTTGATGACAAAGGGGGAGAAGTATATTGATGTTATGCATGATTTTACCACGACATGTTGCTTGGATTTTTGAATCCAAGAGTTCAACTCAAATATGGCATATTGATAGGGGGAGTTTGTTTAAACTCTGGGAGTTATGGTTACCTCCGTCATCAATTGGTTGTCATCATAAAAAAGAGAGAGATTGTTGAATCTCAAATTTTGATGATGAAACCAATTCATAAGTGTTTATGATTTAATCTGTATTTTGAGTGATGTAGGATGCTTCGATCAGGGAAAGACAATTAAAGCAGGAAGAATCATGATGGGTCGGAGGAAAATATGTCAGAAGATTGGATGTCGGGTTGGAGGTTCGGTCAACGTATCGACAGAAGGCTTCGGGCCATGGATTCGGGCATCAAGCTAAGAAGAGCAGATATTACGCCAAGGATATCAGAGTTACGAGGTCAACTGGTCGATTGGGCAATAGGCCACAAGAGAGGATGATACGCCGAAGAATCGGACGAAGTGTCGAGGGACCAATGACATGCCGAACGACATGATTCATCCTTAGTAATAATTGTCTAGATTGAAGTGTGTTTTTATATGCAGAATTAACTACGATAGCAAGGCATAAAGCAAAATGAAGTCCTGTAGTCAAGAATGTGATTTCGTTGGGAGTTTGAGAGTTCGTTGGAAGTCCGGACGTTCATCAAAAATTCTATCGGAACCAACCGAGAAGTCTAGGAGCTTGCCAAAGAAGCTCATCGAAACTCACCAAGAAGATCATCGTGAAGTCCAGGAGCTTGCCGGGAGACCGTCGGAAGTTCACCAAAAGATCGCCGGAAACTCGCGGGAAGAAATCAGACTTACCTTGCTTAGATTATGTCTTAGGAATCGTAGTTAGCACATAATTGGAGTTGGGATTGGGAGGTAATCTCATCAACTCTGTTTGGGGCCAATTGGGCCCAAAGTTGGGTTGGTTTGGGCCGGATTCAAGGCCCAACTAGGGTGCTAAAACCCTAGCCGGCGTTGGCACCACTTGGGGAACAACACCCCAGGAACCGCCTGTTCGACGGTGGTACCCTAGGAACCCCAGGAACCACCTGTTTGGTGGTGTTATCGCCCAGCTGTAGATCTTGCGACGGTAGTACCGCCCAGCTGTAGATCTTGCGGCGGTAGTACCGCCCAGGAACGATGGTGGTACCGCTTGTATCTAGGAAACCCAGGATGAGATGTTTTTAGGCTCCAAGTTTGAATCAACTTGAGGCCTATAAATACCCCTCTCATCCCTGGTTAACAAACATAAGCACAGAGAATTTAAAGAGGGAAAAACATTGTTGTAATCTCTTGTGAGAATCCTCCTCTTCTAGTCTAAGTGTTAGAATTGTTTGAGAGAGGAGTGAGTACTTATAAGGGTTGTCTCCTAAACCCAGTAAAAGGAGAAGAGGGGTGTAAGAAGGAGGTTGATCTTCACCTATTAAAGGAAGATTGATAGTGGATGTTGGTGGCCTCGACGGAAGAGGAATCAGAGGAGTGAATGTAGGTCACGATGACCGAACCACTATAAATCGGTTTGTATTTCTGTTTTTTATTTAGCTTAACTGCAAATTGCCTTCCTTGCTTTACATCAACTACACTTTCATATGCTTTCAATTTAAAGATATTTTCGAAACGATTTTCATGGAAATCAGATTTTATCGTATGAAGGTTTTTTTAAAACCGACATAATTTTTACTACTGCACTAAGTGCCGACTCGTTCCTAACAAATCCAAGCATCATCATTCAAAACCAAAAAATATATTTTATTACAAATATCATTAATGTCAATAGTATATATATTATTTTATTTTAGGAAAATTATATATGTGTTTTTATATGGTTTTTCAATAATGCAAGCATTTATTTCAAATCTAATGATGTATCATTTATCACACAATTGACTAATGCTAAAAAAATTATGCTTTAAGCTATCAACCAACAACACATCTTCAATCAAAAAGTTAGGTTTGTTACCTATGGTTCCTTTGCTAATGACATAACCTTCGTCTATGTAGGGAGCTTAGAGAATTTAGATGGATCTCCGATCATATGCCTTAAGCATCCACTATTAAGGTACCATCTCTTGCTCTTAGCTTGTGATGGTAAACATTTCTATAAAAAAGGGTGATTTTTAGGTAACCAATTTGACCTTGGGTATCTCAAAAATCGATCTACTCAATTTATCATTTTGCATAGAGTTCTATATGGTTCCTTTAGGAACCCAAATCAATTTGTGTGGATTATATCTCTTAAGTAGACATTTATAGGCAATATGTTTGAGTTTGCAACAAAAGTTACATTTGGTGAGGGGTGACACATGTAAGGTAAGACCTTTAACAAAGATGGTTAGATTTTTTTTAGTGTTACTCACAAAGCCGATTCCCATCTCTTCTATGAACATGATTTTTACTTACAAGGATCAGGTTTAAGGATTTGCTACCTATTTCAAATTTTTCTATGGTTTCATGTAGTGACAAATTCTCCTTTTTAAACTTCTCTAATTCATCACATTTTATCCAAGGAGCTAAACTATTATCATGTTCAATTTTTAATCTATCAAAATCATTAACAAGAGAGGCATTGTAATATCCCTCACTTTTGAAAATTATTAATAAAGATTTATTTATAAATCGGGGGACCTATATGTAAATATGGAAATTTCAAGGACTAAACTGTTAAGTTGCAAAAAGAAAAAAAAATAAAGGAAAACCGAAAATTCGGTTTTATCCCACCGCCTCCCACGCTCTCTGTTTCTCGAACAGAGGAGAAGCGGTGGGGCGTGGGTTTGTTTCTCGAACAGAGAGAGGAGCGGTGGAGCGTGGGGAGAAGAAGAGAGGAAGAAGAGGGAGAAGAGGAGAAGAAGAAGAAGAAGAAGAAAAAGAAGAGAGGAGAATAGCTGCGGCAAGGCTGCAGCGAGGAGGTGTGTGGCGTTGGGGAGGAAAAGGGAAAGAGGAGAAGAAGAGAAGGAGAAGAAGAGGGAAAAGAGAGGGAAGAGGGAGAGGAGCGAGAGGTGGCAGCAGCTAGGGCTGCAGCACCTCTGTTTCCTGCAGGTGGAAACAGAGGAGAGGTGTGGGGCGTTCGAAGAGGAGAAGAAGAAGAAGAGGAAGAGAAGAAGAAGAGGAAGCAGGAGAAGAGGTTGTGATGCCTCTGTTCCTGCAGAGGAAACAGAGGAGAGGGTGTGTGTGACGCCGGGGAGGAAAAGGGAATAGGAGAAGAAGAGAAGGAGAAGAGAGGGAAGAGGGAGAGGAGCGAGAGGTGGCAGCAGCTAGGGCTGCAGCACCTCTGTTTCCTGCAGGTGGAAACAGAGGAGAGGTGTGGGGCGTTCGAAGAGGAGAAGAAGAAGAAGAGGAAGAGAAGAGGAAGAGGAAGCAGGAGAAGAGGTTGTGATACCTCTGTTCCCTGCAGAGGAAACAGAGGAGAGGGTGTGTGTGACGCCGGGAAGAAGAAGGGGAGGAAGGAGAAGAAGAGAAGAAGAAGAAAGGAAGGAGAAGGAAGAGGAGAAGGGAAAGAAGTAGCTGCGGCTGCGGCTGTGGCAGCTGCAGCTATGGCAGGGAAAGAGGAAGAGAAAGGAAGAAGGGAAGGAGAGGAAGAAGAGAAGGGAAAGAAGGGGTTGCGGCTGCGGCGATGGCAGCTGCAGTTGGAAGAGAAGACGGGGAGGAAGGAGAAGAAGAGAAGAAGAAGAAAGGAAGGAGAAGGAAGAGGAGAAGGGAAAGAAGTAGCTGCGGCTGCGGCTGTGGCAGCTGCAGCTATGGCAGGGAAAGAGTAAGAGGAAGGAAGAGAAGGGAAGGAGAGGAAGAAGAGAAGGGAAAGAAGGGGCTGCGGCTGCGGCGATGGCGGCTGCAGTTGGAAGAGAAGAAGGAGAGGAAGATGAGCAGGGGAGGAAGAAGAGGCTGTGGCCGTGGCTGAGGCTGCGACTGCAGCAGTGCAGCCGGGAAAGAAGAGAAGGAAAGGAAGAAGAAGAGAAAGTAAAAGGGAAGAAGAGAGGAAGAGGAGAAGGAGAGGCAGCTGTGGCAGTGGCAGCTGCAGCTGGAAGAGAAGGAGAGGAAATAGAGCAGGGGAGAAAGAAAAGGCTGCGGTTGAGGTGGCTGCGGCCATGGTTGCGACTGCGACTGCGGCAGTTGCAGCTGGGAAAGAAAAGAAAGGAAAGGGGGAAAAAGGGGCTGCGATTGTGGCAGCGGCAGCGGCGGCGGTTGTGGCAGCTGCGTTTGGGAAAGAAAAAGAAGGAATGAGAGTAAGAGAGAGCAAGTGATTGTGCCTCGATGTTCGACACGTGGTGTAGTTGCGAAGAAAGGAAGAAAACAGGAGCACAAAACGAAACAGAGAGAGGACACGGAGAAAAAGTAGAAGGATTTGGGCTGGCACCTTCTTTGGATCTTCGGATCGAAATCTTTGAAAGGCAAGTGTTCTAACCTTTTCTATTGCAAGCTTTCTAATCTTTTCTCTTGCAAGTTTCCCGCTTGTTTCGATCCTTTCTATTGCAAGTTCCCTGTTCGTTTCTCCTATAATTGCTCTGATATGTCTTATTGCAAGTTCCCTGATCGTTTCTCCTATAATTGCTTTGATATTTCTTATTGCAAGTATCCTGATCTTTCCTCACTGTCAATTTTATCTCCACATTTGCTTTGAATATGAGGAACTTT
This sequence comes from Musa acuminata AAA Group, assembly GCF_036884655.1. Classification (NCBI taxonomy): domain Eukaryota; kingdom Viridiplantae; phylum Streptophyta; class Magnoliopsida; order Zingiberales; family Musaceae; genus Musa; species Musa acuminata. Next base: position 30,057,945 of record NC_088356.1, on the reverse strand, counting down.
GAATTGTTCTAGCCTTGCATTTGATATATCTCCTGTTTAGACGTAACGATTCGAATCTGTGCAACTTCTGAGATTCTGACCTTTTGATACCGAGCTGCCTATAAGTCTTTGTTGGAAACTCTGATTTGTTCAAAACTGATTTCATTGGAAACTAGACTCGTAGACCTTTCTTTGATATATGGATTGAAAAATTTGGAATCCAAACACCTATCCAGTTATCTATTGAATCTGACATTATGAATTCTGCCAACAGAGATTTTGTTCTACGACACTTGCTTACCAAATTATTTGTAACTCTCTCTGTTGGACAGTTCAATTCATATGAAGCCTGTCTTATCTGAAAGTATTATCCAATGATTATTTCTGAGTAAATTGGAGCACGATTGATAGTTTGAATCATTTGTTCAATGTGCCTTCTGTATTCTGCCAGAAATCGAGCTTTGGTCGATTTCGCGTACTCTGTTCCATTCCTTTGATACTTGAATTCGTTTAACCTTCTTATTTGAATTGAGCTAGCTATAATTGGATTCCCTGTACACTCTTGCTTCCTTTTTCTTTCCTAAAATGAATACTTTTGTGAGAGATTTGTTCCTTGCATCACATTGCTTTTGAAAAGGCACATGTACGTTTGGTTGTTCCGCGTGTGCTTCCGATATATGCTACTTATTGTTGAAACTGCCCTTTTGTACTCTGGTGTGTGGGATTGTCTGGACCTTTGCCAGAAATGGTAAAGGGTATGCGCTGATTTGCCCGCTTTGTGGGATATTCTGGTATGCGCTTATTTGCCCGCTTTGTGGGGTCCCGCTTTGTGGGATATTGCTTAGAGCCTGCGATGCTCTGCCGGCCCCCTTTGACTTCACCTAGACGTGGGTGGATGGAGCTCCCAGACGTGGGAGACTTTTGTCAGGTGGTCATTCAGAAATGGATGAATCACATTCTGACTGAGATCCCACTACACCTTCTGTATGTTTGATATGATATCCAGAGCTTTGGTTATGTGTTTCTGTACAAGCTTTGGATAAGATTGATATGTTTGCAACGTCAAAGACGACGTTTGAGCTTCTGTACGATATTTGTTTTTGTTATGCTCTGAAATGCTTCATTCAATGATAATATGCTTCGAAATGTTCCATATGTCGTTGATATGCTCCGGAACATTTCATCTGCCATTGATATGCTCCAATTACTCTGTGCTCCATTTGTTATGAACTGATATGTTCTGAAATGTCCTATCTGCCATTGATAAGCTCCGATATGTTTCCTTTGTTACTGATATGCTCCAATTACTCTGTGCTCCATTTGCTATGAACTGATATGTTCTGAATTGTCCTATCTGCCATTGATAAGCTCCGATATGTTTCCTTTGTTATTGATATGCTCCCATTACTTTGTGCTCCATTTGCTATGAACTGATATGTTCTGAAATGTCCTATCTGCCATTGATAAGCTCCGATATGTTTCCTTTGTTACTGATATGCTTCAATTACTCTGTGCTCCATTTGCTATGAACTGATATGTTCTGAAATGTCCTATCTGCCATTGATATGTTCCAATTACTCTATGCTCCATTCGTTATGGATCAAATATGTTTTGAATGACATGATACGTATGATTTGGTATCTATCGAGATGGTATCCTTGAGAATTCTTGTATTCTGCCTTGCATTATGATACCTTACTCGTTTGAAACCGTTCCTTTTGTTCTGAATATGCTTTGTCACTTGCTGAGCCGTTTTTGGCTCACTCCGTTGTTATATAAATCTTTCAGGTCAGCTTGTCACTCTTCGAGATGTTGATTTGGGCTGAGGCAGTGGATAGCTATTCAGAATTATGGGCAAGTCTGGGTGGTTATTATGATATTGTTGTATAAGTATGTTTTGTATGTAATGAAATGTTGTCGATGAATCGAAATGGATATACTGTGTAAAAGTGTTAGAAGATCTCTCTTATTTGGAATTTCGGAATGTTAAGTCTAATTTATGACGATATGAACTTGTGGTGAATAGTTGGAGTTCTGATTGTATAATTTATTTAGCTTGTGGATTTATAAATGTTGTTCATGTTTGTCAAGTTGGCTTGGGTTGCCATAAATGTGAATTATCGAGTGATGTGATATATGATTTTAAAATGCACAGGTTTTATGGATGTGAATTTGATTGAATGTTTTTCAGTGTCCTCAAACGTTAGTTTGGATCCTGGATGGATTGGTCTGTGTTGAAATTGTTTTAAAAATTATAGATATTTTGAGGGGCGTGACAGGCATGCTCCTTTTTTAATAGTTTATACTTTTTACTAACTAATTTACATTCATCAAATAATTCATGAAAAGCACTTAAAAGATCATCGAAAGATAAATTTACATCTAATGAACTGCTTATCTCATCTCTGATAGCCATTAGTGCGTAGTTAGCGATCTCTTTATTGCTTTGTTCTTTGCCTTCGGAATCGCTCAAGTCATCTCACATTGCTTTGAGCGCCTTCTTCTTCTTTAATTGCTTCTTCTTTACTTGGGGATATTTGCTTTTGAAATATCCCGACTTTTTGCATTCGTAGCATATAACTTGTTCTTTCTTAGGTTCAATTATATTTTTAGTGTTATTTTTAAATTTATTTCTTTTTATGAATTTTTTGAACTTTATTGCCAAGAGTGCCAAGTCATCATCATAGTCCCCATTACTTAAATTTTTTTCAAGTGGTCTTCACAAGTTCTTAGTGTCATATCTTTCTTATTCTTTGGAAGGTTATTCTCAAGCTCTTCATGAGCATTGCAAGTGATCTCATAGGTCATTAGTGACCCGATAAGTTATTCGAGAGGAAAGTTATTCAAATCCTTAGCCTCTTGAATGACTGTTATATTAGGGTCCCAACTCTTTGGAAGGGATCTCAAGATTTTGTTAACAAGTTTAAAATTTAAAAAATATTTGCTAAGAGCTTTTAAACTATTGACAACATCCATAAAACAGGTGAATATGTCGACAATAGTTTTACTTGGCATCATCCGAAATAATTCATAAGTATGAACTAAAAGATTTATCTTCAACTCTTTTACTCTACTAGTGCATTCGTGAGTGATTTCGAGTGTGTGCTAAATATCAAAAGTCGTTTCATAAATAGACACTCGATTGAACTCATTTTTATCTAAAGCGCAAAACAAGGTATTCATAGCCTTAACATTTAAAGTGAAAGTCTTCTTTTCTAACTCATTTCAATCATTCATCGGAAGAGAAGACTTTTGAAAGTCATGTTCTACAATGTTACATAATTCAAAATCCATAGAAATTAGAAAAATCCTCATTTTAGTCTTCCAATAGGTATAATCTATCCCATTGAACATGGGTGGACATGTAATTGAAAAGTCTTCTCTTCCAATGAACGATTGGAATGCCATCTCTCTTGGGTTTCAAACCAAACCGAGAGTGACCTTGCTCTGATACCAATTGTTAGGATCAAGAGCGACACAGGGGGGGGGGGTGGTGAATTATTGTAGTGGAAAAAGTCATCGGTTTTGTAAAATATTCATTCGTTGAAAATCAATATCGGAAAGTGCTTGACTTTAGAGTAAATGAACTAACAATTAACTTAGAAAGTAATGGCAGTAATAAAAAGCAGAATGGAAATGAGTACATCAGAATTTGTAGTGGTTCGGTTGTTGTGACCTATATCCACTTCTGATTCCTCCTCCGTCGAGGTCACCGACATCCACTAATGGTCTTCTTTTAATAGGCAAAGACCAACCACCTCTTTACAATACTTTCTACTTTTTATGGGTTTAGGATATAACCCTTACAGGCCTCACACCTCTCTCGAATGGTCATCACACTAGAAAGGGAGGAGGAGGGCTCTTTGCACTTTTACAACACTTTCACACCCTAAGACTTCAATATTTTGTTCACAATTTCATGCCTTTTCATGGAGAAAAGGGTAGGATATTTATAGGCCCCAATGGCTTTAGAATTGGAGCAAAAAATTGTCATATCTCTGGATTTCGAGGTACTAGCGGTACCACTACCATTATTGGGTGGTACCATCGCCCAGTCTGGGCGGTACCGCTGCTTAACAGAGCTCAAACACTGAGCTCTGGCAGTACCACTGCCCAGAGCACTTGGGAGACTGAGTCCCAAGCGCCTAGAGCCCAGAGCCCAAAGCTCCTACTGACCCTGACTTCATGTGCTGAATGGGCTGTTCAACTGGCCCAATTCAGCCCTATTAAGAGTCCAGTTGGTCCCTAATTAAGTTAGTGAGATTACCTCCTAATCTTAACTCAACTTATGGTCTAATTATGATAATTAAGATATTTAAACAAACAATATCTGTTTGGAATGTCAATTATTCTCGATGAACTTTCGGCGAACTTCTCGACGAACTTCTAGTGAACTCCCGACGAACTCTCAGCGAACTCCCAATGAAATCTCAACGAAATTCTGGCAAACTCTCGGTGAGCTCCCGACGAACTCTCGGCGAGTCTTCTGATAAACTTTCGGCACATCATCTAAATCTTCGACGTATCATATGATCTTTGACTCCGGCGCAATATTTGCTTTATGCCTTACTACTATTATAGTTAATCCTGTACACTTATCTCAACATATAGATTAGATCAAATAATTTATCAATTGATTTCATCATTAAAATCCAAGATTCAACAGTCTCTTCCTCCTAGAGTTAGAAGTTTTTTAATGGAGGAGTTGCTAGTCATAGGTGCCCTATAAGCCAATCAAGTAGTGATGACATGTGTGACTTGACACATAATATTTTAGCTTATTATTATTTAATATTTTATTACTTTATATTGCTTGTTACATAAAAATATTGTGAGGTCCATGGATCTGTGCAATGGGAATCAGATCATGATGAGATCACAATAATGAGACGGATTCACATTTAAACATAGATCCTAAATAATCCCGATCATAGGTTACTCGAGAGGGACATCAAGATAACCAGATAGACTGGTGTGCTCTATACCTATCCATATGATGGATGCAGTTGATCTCATAGCTACTCGTGTCGGGACACTAGGGATACAGTGCAGGTGCTCATTGGAGAATGAGTTCATTGATTGATCTGCTCATGGAATGTTGGATGGTTGATGATGCCTTATTGTTAGACAATGATTCTGTCATCCTAGTGGTGGATTTAGTTCTTAGACTTGAGATACTAAGGATGTCCTGTATGAGTACTCCACTCTTTGATATATGACTTATAGGTCTGGAGGTTCCAAATCTAGTACAACTGCTCATCGGGAGTGGTAGCCAACCTTATGAGGGCTATTGAGTGTCGATAGAGGATCATATGCTCTCGGTGTCATGATAGGAATATCCCATATGTTCATGCTTAGATAAATCCCTAGCTAGGGTCATTTAGATTGAGAGAGAAAGAGTTCTTTGGGAGAATCCGATTATAGCGAGACTTGAGTAGAAACTGTATGGGCCTGATAGTACCATGCCCCCTATATAGTCTCTAGGGTATTAGATAGATGAGAAACTATAGATATACTATAACTGAGGATCGATAGATCCAAATAATTAGATTCCTCTATATCGTTTGGGGACTACGGCGTAGTGGCCTAGTACTTCCGCAATCGATGAGTCGAGTGAATTATTATGGAGACAATAATTCACTGAGCTAGAAGGAGTTCAAACAGGTATGATTCATAACCAACTCAATATTAGGCCTAGAGGGTCACACACATATGACATGTATTACAACGAGTAGAGGTTCAGATATGATATATCCGTTGGAGCCCCTATCTTATTGGATATCCAATAAGCCCCTAAATTATTGGATCATATGGATAAGATCCAATAAGAGCCAATTAGAGATTATAGGGTAGAGACCCACTAATCTAAGAGGCTTGGGTACTTGGATGGAGATCTAGTACCTAATATGGTAGGATCCATTATGGTTAAGTTGACGGGGGCCTCTATAAATAGGAGGGAACCAAAGACCAATAGGCAAGAGGTTCTTTTCGCCTGCCTCCAATTTATTTCTCATTTATTGTTAGGCTTGTGTGCTTGTGGCTAAGTTATAATTACATAAGGAGGCACAGCAGGAGCGTGTAAGCAATAGCGGAACCCACGAGGCCGAGATGAACGATCACAACACATGAAGATACGTCAAGATCCTAACAGAACCGACAAGGATGAGATGGATGATCACAAGGCATGGAGATGCATAGTTGCATACATAGATCTTAATGTGATTGATTAAGCTTATTGGCTCGGACTTGATCATATTAGGAAGTGGTCCATGATCATCTGGTGTGGTTGCTCATATGATGTGTGATTGATTATACACCTACTAGATATGTATATATATTTACATACGATGTATATATATATATATATAATATGTATGTGTGTGATACATTACATTAGGAGACTGAATCAAAATCTCCTCTCTCGATAATATTAAGTCGGTAAACGTGAGGCAATTAGATTGACCCATGTGGCCTTCCATCGTTATAGGTAGGGACTGATTCCTGATGTAGGTTGAGTTAGTCGAGTCCCTCGAGGCTCACCTATGTTGTGATTCGCTATCTTGCTTACGATATAGAGATATTACTGGTGACCTGAGGACATTGTATGCTTGGTAATGAAGGTGTTGACTTAACCGAATATCATGGTTAGTCGAGTCCCTCAAGGCCATGATGGTTTGGAGACCGAATAGGATATGAATCACAAGGAGTTGTGATCGGTAAGAGTTGCCTACCTTTTGAGCTTAGTGTGATTGGTCGAGTCCCTCGAGGTTATATTAAGACGTTGATTGGATCTCGATACCCACTAGAAGTTTGCCAAAGACTTCCGTTTCACGTGTTGTAGGTGTCGCATGACTCACTAGAAAAATAGTGGGAATAGATTAAGATAAAAGTCTATATCTTATTTGTTTTTTTATGAAATCTGTATGTTATTTATTTCTTCTGCATCTTTATTTTCAGAAAATGTCACTTTCAAATCCCTTACATAGCATACTTGATGTCAATTGCCTCATTGGTCCAAATTATACGGATTAGCTCTATAACTTGAGAATTATTCTCACGGTGGAGAAAATCACATATGTTCTTGATACAGTGATGCTTATGCCTGAGGAAGGGGCAAGCGAGGATGAGATCGCTTGCTACGTGAAGTACATAGATGACTCCACTCTTGCTTAGTGTTACATGTTTGGCTCCATAATTTCTGAGTTATAGAGACAACATGAAAAGATGAATGTCAGATCCATTCTCCTACATGCCCACAAACTATTTGAGAAATAGGGAAGTACTCGACGATATGAGATATCCAAGAGCCTCTTCCGCGCTAGGATGACTGAGGGGACATCGATTCAGAACCATATCTTAAAGATGATTGAATGGATAGAGAAACTTATAGGTCTAGTAATGGTTCTAGAGGATAACCTATGTGTGGATCTTGTGCTTTAGTCCCTACCAGATTCCTTTTCATAGTTCATAATGAGTTTTAACATGAACAAGCTTGAGGTGACTCTCCCTAAGCTCCTCAATACATTGAGGGAGGCAGAGAGCACTATCAAGAAAGAGAAACTAGTTCCCTATACTAGTAAGACCATAAAGAAAAAGAAGACAGAAAAGTCCCTTAAGAAGGACAAGGGCAAGGGCAAATCCGGTAAAGCAAAGGTTGCTAAGAAAGACCCAACAAAGGATAAAGGTCTGTGCTTTCACTACAGCAAAGATTAGTATTGAGGAACTACAAAGAGTAACTGGTAGAGAGGGTGAAACAGAAGCTTGGAAAAGCTTCAGGTACATTCATGATCAGTCTCTATTTATCGAACTCTTATGATAATACATGAGTATTGGATACCGGTAGTGCTTATCACATTTATAATTTATTACAGATTCTGACAAAACTTAAGAGATTGGTGAGAGGCGAGATGAACCTCAAGATGGGTAATGGAGCAAAAGTTGCTACAGTAGTTGTTGGCGAGGTCACCCTACATTTGTCTGGTGGAGCTATTATTGCATTGGATGTATGTTATTTTATTCCTTCTATTATCAAAAATATTATTTTCATTTTATATTTGATAGTTAGTGGATATAAATTAGTTTTTGAGAATAATGGTTGTTCAATAATATTAGATGATGAGATCATCATGAAAGGAACATTGCATAATGGTTTGTTTATACTAGACACTGCTTCACATATCATGAATGTGTGTCTAAGAGAAAACGAGATGAGGTGAATAGTGCATACCCGTGGTATTATAGGCTAGGTTACATCCATGAGGGAAGGATTCAGAAGTTGCTAAATGATGGATATCTAGATCTATTCGACTATAAGTCATATATAACTTACGAGCCTTGCCTTCGTGGAAAACTATCCAACTCTCTTTTTAGTGAAACTGGAGAGAGAGTCACTGAGCTATTGGAACTCATACATAGTGATGTATGTAGACCCATGTCAACTCATGCCATAAGTGGTTACTCATACTTTATTACTTTTACTGATGATTTCTCAAGGTATGAATATGTGTACTTGATGAAGTATAAATCCGAGGCCTTTAAAAACTCAGAGTATAAGAATAAAGTAGAGAACTAGACTAGAAAGAGTATTAAGACTCTTTGATCTAATCGAAGAGATGAGTACTTGAGTACAGAGTTCACCTAGTTCCTTAAGGACCATGAGATCCTATCTCAATGGACGCCTCCTTATACACTTCAACTCAATGGTGTATATGAAAGGAGGAATCGTACACTGTTAGACATGGTGCGGTCCATGATGAGCTTCGCCAACCTACCCATCTTATTCTAGGGATACGCCTTAGAGACCATAGTTTATCTTCTGAACAGAGTTCCAACTAAGTCAGTAGTGTCTACATTATATGAGATATAGAAAGAAAAGAAACTCGATCTTATGATTGTTAAGATTTGGGGCTGCCTTGCACATGTTAAACGACACAACCCCGATAAGTTGAAATCAAGGATAGAGCAGTGCAAGTTTGTATGATACCCAAAGGAAACTTGTGGGTATTATTTCTATCATTCCGAGGACCAAAAGGTCTTTGTAGCCAAGAGAGTAGTGTTCCTTGAGAAGGAACACATTCTTAGCAGAGATAGTAGGAGCGTGATACAGTTGAGCGAGGTTGGAGAACCTAGCTTAAGCATCACTCAACAGCCCAAGTCTGTTCAGCTACCTAGCACACAAGTTCTGACTTTACGTTGGTCTAGCAGAGTATCCCATCCTCTTGAGAGATATGTGGGACATATTAGAGGAGAGGATACTGAGGATATTGATCCTCAGACCTATGAGGAGACTATTATGAGTATAAACTCTAGAAAATGGCAAGAAGCCATGAATTCTGAGATGGATTCCATGTACTCCAACATGGTTTGGAACCTAGTTGATGCACCTAAGACTATTATACTCATCAATTGCAAGTGGATCTTCAAGAAGAAGATCGGAGAAGATGAAAATGTAGAGACCTATAAAGCAAGGCTAGTGGCTAAAAGGTATCATCAAAGACAAGGTGTTGACTATGGCGAAACCTTCTCACCTGTAGTAATGCTAAAATCCATCGAAATTCTATTGGCTATTGCAGCATATGAGATCTGGAAAATAGACGTGAAAACTATGTTCCTAAATGGCAACCTCGAGGAAAAGATGTATATGATACAACTTAAGAGATTCATGTCCAAGAACTGCCCAGATAAGGTGTGTAGGTTGCTTAGGTCCATTTATAAACTAAAGTAAGCTTCCTGAAGTTGGAATATGAGATTTGATGAGGCAATCAAACCTTATGACTTCTTTAAGAATGAAAATAAGTCTTGTGTATACAAGAAAGTAAGTGAGAGCGCTATCACCTTCTTGGTATTATACGTGGATGACATCCTGATAATTCGGAATGATGTAGGAATGCTATCCATAGTAAATGCTTTGTTATCTAATACTTCTCCTAGAAGGACTTAGGGGAAGCATCATATATCTTAGGGATTCAGATCTATAGAGATAGATCCAAGAGGATACTTGGCTTGTTCTAATCCAAGTATATAGACACCATTGTCAAAAGGTTTGACATGAAAAATTCCAAGAGAGGTCTCATATCGATGAGATATGGGATATTGCTTTCTAGGAGTATGTCTCTAAAGACTCATATCGACCACAAAGGTGGAGTACATTGTTGCAGCAAAGGCATCAAAGGAGGGAGTCTGGATGAAGAAGTTCATCACAGATCTAGGAGTCGTGCTAGGCAATGAGGAGCTGATTCCCTTATATTGTGACAACAATGGGGTGGTTGCTTAAAAGAAGCAATGAGGAGCTGATTCCCTTATATTGTGACAACAATGGGGTGGTTGCTTAAAAGAAGGAACCCAGGTCTCATTAGAAGTCTAAGCACGTTCTAAGGAGGTTCCACCTGATCAAAGAGATCGTGACCCAAGGAGATGTTGTAGTACAAAGAGTTCCATCCGAATATAACATCACAGATCCATTGATAAAGCCATTGTCTTAGATTGTCTTTGAATGTCACAAGGGTCTGATGGGGATTAGACATAGAGGTGATTAGCTTCAGGTAGTGTGTGAGATTGCTAGTCATAGGTGCCCTACAAGCTAATTACGTGAGTGATGACATATGTGACTTAACACATAATCTTTTTACTTATTATTATTATTTGATATTTTATCACTTTATATTGCTTGTTGTATGAATATATTGTAATGTCCATGGATCTATGCAATGGGAATCTGATTATGATAAGATCACGATAAGGAGATCGATTCGCTTTTAAACACATATCCTAAATAATCCCGATCATAGGTAACTCGAGAGAGACATCGAGATAACCAGACAGATTGGTGTGCTGTATACCTGTCCATATGATGGATGCGGCTAGTCTCATAATTGTTTGTGTGAGGACACTAGGGACATAATGCAGGTGCTCATTGGAGAATTATTTCATTGAGATCCGCTCACGGAATGTTAGATGGTTGATGATGCCTTATTGTTAGACAACGATTCTATTGTCCCAGTGGTATCTAGTCCTTAGACTTGAGACACTAAGGATGTCCTGTATGAGTACTCCACTCTTTGATACCAGACTTATAGGTCTAGAGGTTCTAGATCTAGCACAACCGTTCATCGGGAATGGTAGCCAACCTTACGAGAGCTATTGAGTGTCGATAGAGGATCATCCACTATTGGTGTCATGAAAAGAATATCTCATGTATTCTTGCTCAAACAAATCCTGGCCAGGGCCATTCAGATTGAGAGAGAACGAGTTCTCTGAGAGAATTCGATTAGAGCAAGATCGAATAGAAATTACGTGGGTCTGATAGTACCATGCCCGGTATACGATCTCTAGGGTATTAAATAGATAAGGGACTATAAATACATAGTAACTAAGGACATATAGGTCCAAAGGATTGGATTCCCCTATATTGTTTGGGGACTACGGTGTAGTGGCCTTCCGCAATCGATGAGTCGAGTGAATTATTATGGATATAATAATTCACTAAGCCATAAGGAGTTCTAATAAGTATGACTCATGGCCAGCTCGATATTGGGGCTAGAGGGTCATACACATATGGCAGGCATTACGATGAGTAGCGGTTCGAATATGAGATATCCGTTGGAGCCCCTATCTTATTGGATATCCAATAAGCCCTTGAATTATTGGATCATATGAATGAGATCCAATAAGAGCCAATAAGAGATTATTGGGTAGAAACCCACTAATATAAGAGGCTTAGGTAGTTGGATGGATATCTAGTACCCAATATAGTAGGATCCATTAGGATTAAGTTGATAGGGGGCCTTTATAAGTAGGAGAAAACCAAAGACCTACAGACAAAAGGTTCTTTTTGGCTGCCTCCTCCTATTCTCCTCCCTCCCTCTCATCCTTACACTATAGCCCTTATTTGGGGCATGTGGACAGTAAGAAGGGGCAGCCCCTTCTTGATTGCATGGTACGCGCGAGGAAGAGTTTTGGACAGCGATTTGAGAAGCATCTTCGTAGCCCCTGGCGTGTGGATCACCGCTAGAGAGGAGGAAAGTTGACCTCCTTCATCCTCTCTCATATATTTGTAGGTTTTTAGGGATATATAATCTCTTTAGGTAATTCTCTTACATGTAGTTTTTTGGTTTTATGGGTTTTTGCATATCAACTTTTGCACGATGATGAAACCTTCTTTTATGCAGGAATTCTAGGATTTTATATTTTTGTTCTTCTACTGTGCATGTGATGTCACCCCAAATTTTTCAATAGGAGTGAGGTCTAAAAAAGAGGTGTAAAGGTTCTCTCTTGAGCTTGTAAAAAGGAGAAAGAGTTATAAGGGTAGTTGATCTTTGCCCATTGAAAAAAGATCGGTAGTGAAAGCCGGTGGCCTTGATTGAAGAGGAATTAGGAGTGGATGTAGGTCACTGTTAGAACCCTAGCGGATTCTAAGCTTGTGGTTGATCTCTTTAAGGGAACGACCTCCTTGGAACTCTATAGGGGTTCCTTCCTCCAAGTTGCTATTCAATGGCTGCTAAAAGATTCATCTATTGCTTATTAAAAGAGGATGAATACATGACTATTTATAGGGCTTATAAACCCCAACTCCTAATAGGACTCCTACTCAAGACTCTTACTTCTAATCAACTCCTAATAAGACTCCTACTTTGAGAAGCAACCTCCCAACTAACCCTAACCCTAGCCGGCCTCTTCACCTCTTTAATAGGGGTTGGCTAGGTAGGTTTTACATGAATGCCCCTTTCAATGAAACTCAATTAGGACTCTCTTAGCTATAGTCCTAATAGACCTACCCTCTTCAAATCAGCCTTATCCTCAAGGCTAACGATCCATGAATTCTGGGAATTTGATCTTTAAGTCGTCATAGTTCTCCCAAGTGGCATCTTCTGCTGATAGGTTCGCCCATTGTATTAGCACTTCAGTAGTGGGTCGTCATCATCGAGTCACGATCTGTTGATCAATAATGACACTCAGCTAGGTTTGGAGATCTTCTTGGGTAGTCATATTTGGTAGATGGCTTTGGGCTGTCTCATTTTGTCCCATCTTGAGCTTTAAACATGGCACATGGAAGACTGGATGGATTCGGGAGTTGGCGGGTAAGTCTAATATGTATGCTACCGCTCCAATGCACTCCAAAATTTGGTAGGGTTCATAGAACCAAGGTGAAAGCTTCATAGATGCTTTGGTCTGGACTGATGTTTGCTTGTATGGCTGGAGCCGGAGGAAGACCCAATCTCCTACTGAAAATTCTCTTTCACCTTTGTGTTGATCATTGTGTTGTTTCATCCTTGCTTGAGCTTTTCCTTGTGACGAGGGAAGCCCTTCGATGAAGTCCATTGATATATTAGTCCATATTGAGTCCGGGATGGGTAAGGGTTGCAGCTTTCCGGGACTTGCCATTATCTCGCCTTTATGTCGTTGACATACATCACATTATGCCACAAATTTAGCAATAATATTTTTCATCCCTCCCCAATAAAAATTTTGCTTAATTCTCTTATAGGTTTTAAGGAACCGAAAGTGCCTGGCCGTAGGTGTGGAATGCATCTCTTGAAGGATAGTCTTTATGCAAGTAGAATTTGGCACAAGCACAATGCATCCCTTATAGCGTAATTCTTTTGAGTCCCATCTGTAATGAGCTACGGAGCTTGATGCTTCCTCCAATTTTTTTATAATCTTATTGGTCTCTAGATCTTCCTGCCATTCCCTCTTAATATCCTCAAGGAAGTCGTTGGTTGAAAGTGAAATGGTAAAAAATTCAGCTTGCTCGGGTAGTCACGAAAGCGCATCTGCAACAACATTCTCTTTCCGCTTTTTATAAGTTATTTCATAATCATATGTAAGAAGCTTTGTTACCCATTTTTGTTGCTTGGGGGAAGATATCTCCTGCTCTAAGAAATATTTTAGGCTTTTATGGTTGGTCTTGATTTAAAAACGTCGCCCGATCAAGTACGGTCTCCATTTGGTCACCGCATTCACAATTGCGAGCATCTCCTTTTCGTAAATAGTCATCTTGAGATGGGAAGGAGATATTGCCTTACTTGTATAAGCGAGAGGGCGACCATCTTGCATTAGTACAACACCAATTTCGACTCCGGAGGCATCGACTTCAATAACAAAAGTCTTGCCGAATTTGGGTAGCGCTAGTACGGGTGTTGTCATCATTACGGTTTTAAGTTTGTCAAAGGCTGTGATGGCTTTGTCCGACCATTGAAAATCATCTTTTTTCAGCAAGGAAGTAAGGGGTACACTGATCTTTCTATAGTTTTTCACGAACTTGCGGTAGTAACCTATTAAACCGAGAAAGTCGCGTAGCGATTTTATGTTCCTCGGGGTCAGCCAGTTCCACATTGCTTTAATTTTGGAGGGGTCCATCGACACACCTTCTTCTGATATGATATACCCAAGATATTCCACCTTCTGCTGAATAAAGCTATACTTTGATTTTTTGACAAAAAGAACATGTTCTCGTAAAATCGTCAACAAGTTGTAAGTGTTGAAAATGACTTTCAAGAGAAGGGTTGTAAATAAAGATATCGTCGAAGAAAACCAGCACAAACTTATGAAGATAATTCTATTGTAATTTTTTTTGGCAGCGAAGGATGGCTGGGAGCAGAAGGAGGTTTATATACCATGGGCCTAGGAGAGGTTCTCATCCTCCAAGCATCTTGGTTGAGCCATTCTTCTTGTATTCGGGCGAAAGAAATCGTAGCTGTCATTATACGGGGCTACCGCACCTTAACCTCCCCTTTTATCGCTGGCTTGAGTCCTTCGATGAATGTTCCTAACAATTGATGGTCAGTCCAATCACGAGCAAGGTAGGATAGCATCTCAAACCTATTTTGGCACTCTTGAATCGTAGAGGTTTATCGAATCTTTGCTAGTTGGCCATCAATATTTTCATACTCCGTAGGTCCGAAACAATTCAACAGTGCGTTCTTAAATTGATTCCACGTCAGAGCCCCATGATTATATTCCAGCCAATCATACCATTGAATAGCATCTCCTTCACGGTGGATGATAGCAATTTCTATCATAGCATCATCTGACATTTGGTAGTAGCCAAAGTAGTGTTCAACGCGCGAAATCCACCCTGCCGGGTCTCCTTCTTCCCATCGTGGGAAGTCCACCCTCATGCATGGCTGAAGCATGTTCGAGGGTTGTCCCTCCTTCTCTAGAGACCTCTCTGAATTCTCTCCTTGCTGAAATTTGGTTGGACTTGATGGTTGTCCAATTTTGAATTCTACAAACAAAGCGCGCAATTTGTCGTCCAAGCGCGATTCAATTCGAGATTCCCATGCTTCAAATTTGGCAATAATTGGATCTTGAGAAGCCATAGCATATGCTTATATATCAGAGATGTCCCTATCTTTTTTCTATTGATGGGTTAATGGCAAGGGGTGGTGGAAGGTTTAGAAAAATTGAGGATCATGGAAAGGTACTATAGTCGATTTTTACGTCTAAAGTGTAGCAGTTTGGACGTAAAAGGTCAGTGGTTTATATTGAGAATATTTTGACAAACCAATGGAAAATCCGCTATTAGGAAGTGTCAAAGTTTTCATAAAAATTTCATAGAGATTTGGATAGAAAAAATGCAATAGCAAGATCAAACAAACTGTGCTATATGGTTGGAATTTTGTAGTGCATCTAGCAATTTAAACGTAAAAGATCAGTGATTTATATTAGAAATTTTTTGACAAAACCAAAGGAAAATCTACTGTTAGGAAGTGTCAAAGCATGCTGTCATAAAAATTTCATTGAGATTTGGACAAAAAAAAAATACAGTAGCAAGATCAAACATACTGTGCTATGCGGTTGGAATTCTGTAGTGCATCTTTCATCGTAGAGATAAAAATTTTATGACAAAAAGTTTATGCAGCAATAAAGTAATGATATTTTTTAGATTTTTGAATAAGGATAACTAAATTATAGCAACAGCAAGATAGGAAACCAAAACCTATTGCAATTCACGGGGAGATCAAGGATGATCCATGATGGTGGAGATGATGGCAAAATTCAATGATAATCTTTTAAGAAATTGTGGGAATTGTTTTGGATGGCTGTGGAGGGCTGATAGATGACCATGGAAGGGCAGCGAGATGCCAAAAACACTGCCATGATACCAAGTGTTAGAACCCTAGCAAATTCTAAGCTTGGGGTTGATCTCTTTAGGGGATCGACCTCCTTGGAACTCTATAGGGGTTTCTTCCTCCAAGTTGCTGCTCAAGGTCTGCTAAAAGATTCATCTATTGCTTGTCAAAAGAGGATGAATACATGACTATTTATAGAGCTTTTAAACCCCGACTCCTAATAGGACTCCTACTCAAGACTCCTACTTCTAACTAACTCCTAATAAGACTCCTACTCTAAGAAGCAACCTCCCAATTAGGTAGATTTTACATGAATATCCCTTTCAATAAAACTCAATTAGGACTCTCCTAACTAGAGTCCTAATAGTCACAACGACTGAACCACTATAAAATCTTATTTGCATTTACTTTATGCTTTTCATTTACATTGCAAATCGATTTCCTACTCTCACTATGCTCATTATGCTTTCATACATTTTTAAGTTAAACATTTTTCGATACAGCTTTATTGAATGAAATTTCTGAATCGACATAAGTTTTACGAAAGTACTAATTCACTCCCCCCCTCTCAGTGCCGATACGGTCCTAACATTTAGTATTAGATCCAAGGTTTTTCTCATTTAGTTTAACACCCAAGAGGGCCACTCTATCATTTATCCTCCTATGTTCAATGGGATGGACTATACTTATTAGAAAACTCGAATGAGAGTTTTTTTATTTTTTATAGATTTGAATTTATGGAATATTATCAAAAGTGGTTTTCAAAAGTTTTCTAATCTAATGAATGAATGGAATGATTCGGAAATTTTTTTTCTTTAAATGCTAGAGCTATGAATGTTCTATTTTATGCTTTAGACAAAAATGAGTTTAAACATATTTCTTTATGTGAAACTGCATATGAGATTTGACACACACTGGAAGTAACTCATGAAGGCACAAATAGAGTAAAAGAATCTAAGATAAATCTTTTGATGCATAATTTTGAATTATTTCAAATAAAGCCAAGCGAAACTATTATTGACATGTGCACCCGTTTTATGAATGTTGTCAATAGTTTAAAAACTTTTGACAAATGTTTTTCTAATCTTAAACTTGTAAATAAGATTTTAAGATCCCTTCCAAAAAGTTAGGACTCAAAAGTAACAACAATACAAGAATCAAAGGACTTGAACAATTTTCTAGTTGAAGAACTTATCGGGTCTTTAATAACCTATGAAATGACATGTATTTCACATAATGAACATAAGAACAACCTTCTAAAGAATAGAAAGGATTTGGCACTTAGAACAAAAGAAGACCACTTGAACAAAAGCTCAAGTGATGATGATCTTGAACTCCTCACAATAAAATTAAAAAAGCTTATAAAACAAGAATATAAGAATGAAAATGAACTTTAAAAGGATAAAACAACTTGCTATGAATGTAATCAGCTGGGGCACTTCAAAAGTGAATATCCGTAAGTGAAGAAGAAGCTACAAAAGAAGAAGAAAACACTTAAGGTGACTTGGGACGATTCGAGTGCATCCGAATATGAGAAGCAAACTGACAAAGAAGAGGTGGCAAACTACGCCTTGGTGGCTTTTGATAATGAGATAAGTGACTCAATCAAAACCCCTTTACTTTACTATGAAATTACTTGATGTATTTCATGAGTTATTTTTAAATTAGTATATAAAATATAAAAAAAAGGGGGATCATGCTTCTCTTTCTAGTGATTTTGAACAATTAAAAAACATTGAGCATGACAATTGCATATTAACTCCTTGTATTTGTTAGGAAAAGAGTCAACACTAAGAGGGGGGGGGGGGGGGGTGAATTAGTGTAGCGGTAAAAATTACGTCGGTTCAAAACTTCGTTGCGATTAAATCCGTTTCCAACGAAAACCTGTTTCGTAAAGGTATTAACTTTGAAAGTGTATGGAAGAGTGTAGTGGATGTAAAGTAAGTAAAGTGGTTTATAGTAAAGTAAATTGCACAAGAGAAACACAAACCAGATTTTTATAGTGGTTCAGTCGTCGTGACCTATATCCACTTCGTCGATTCCTCTTCCGTCAAGGCCACCGGCATCCACTATCAGTCTTCTTTCAATAGGCAAAGACCAATTACCCTTTTACACCCCTCTTCTCCTTTTCATAGGTTTAGGAGACAACCTTTTACAATCCTCTTTTATAAGGTATCCCTCTCACACCTTCCTTAAAACACTCTCTAAGCTTTGGGAGGAGGAAACTCAACTTTCTAAGGTTTACAATTTTAGAATCATAGGGTTTTACTAAATATTTCTTTCTTATTCATGTAGGAATAGCTGGGGTATTTATAGGCCCCAAATGGATTCAAATTTGGAGCCCAAAATTCAAACCCTTGATATTTCAGGGTACAGGCGGTACCACCGCCTACAGCCGGACATTGGGCGGTACCACCACCCAAACTGGTGGTACTACTGCTCATACAGTCTCAAAGACTGAGTCTGGGTAGTACCACTGCCCAGACTGGTGGTACCACCGCCTGACATAGTCTTAGAGATTGTACCATGACGATTTTACCTGTTTGGTCACATTTAGGCCTTTCTCTTGGCCCAACATTGCCCAAACTTAGCCTAACTATCCCCTAATTGGGTTGGCCCAATTCTAATCCCTATTATGTAATAACAATGAATTTTAAGATATTTACTAAGCTAAACAAAGTCCGTAAGTCTAGGTTTCTTCTAGCGAGCTTTCGGCGAACTTCTGACGATCTCTCGGTAATATTCCAACGGACTCCCGGCAAGCTCCTAGACTTCATGATGATCTTCTTAGTGAGTTCCAACTAGCTTCTTTGGCAAGCTTTGGGACTTCTCGATCAATTCCGATAGAACTTCCGACGAACGTCTAGACTTTCGACGAACTCTCGAACTCCCAACGAAATCACGTTCTTGACTCTGGGACTTCATTTTGCTTTATCCCTTGCTATTATATTATAGTTAATCTTGCACATATAAAACATACTTCGATCTAGACAATTATTACTAAGCATGAATCATGTTGTCCGGTATGTCATTGGTCCATCGACGCTTCATCCGATTCTTCGGCGCATCGTCTTCTCTTGCGGCCTATTACCCAATCGGCTAGTTGACCTTTGCAACTCTGATTTTTGTGGCACAATATCTGCTCTTCTTGGCCCGATGTCTGAATCCATGGCCTGAAGCCTTCTGTCGATACATCAACTGATCCTCCGGCTCGACGTCCAATCTTCTGACATGTTTTCCTTCGGCCCAACATGATTCTTCCTACTTTAATTATCTTATCTTGATCAAAGCATCCTGCGTCACTCAAAATGTAGATCAAATCATAAACACTTATCAATTGGTTTCATCATCAAAATCTGAGATTCAACAGTACAAAGAGTTAGATTCACTTAAGAAGAAAAATATATTACTACAACAAACAAAATGATTTTGATTGAAAATACTTTATGTTTAATGAAATCGTGCTTGATGATTTATCGATGCATGATGATTTGAAGTAATGATGATTTTTATGATTTGTGGTTTATTGATCTTGATGACTATTGTAATAAATCTTATTTTTTAGTTTTAAACGATGATGCACGTTTTTGTTTGGCATAAAAAACAAAAGCATGCTTGTATGAAATAAATCACATAAATTAAAACACATAAAAAAGGGGAATGCATTATTTTTTAAAATGTCTCTATCTCTAAAATCTTATTAAGTTTTCAATAAGAGATTAATGAATCTATTTATATCATTTTGAATCTCTTAGTGATTTTGATGATTTGAATTTGAATGAGTTTTATCTATATCATGATCTTGAATTCTCAAAATTATAACTTGAGGTTTTCTTTATATGAATCAAGACCCCTTACTCTTTATTCTTGTATGATTCTTGCATTTTGTTAAAGAGAATATTTATCCAAATGAATCATGATTTTTTTCTTGATTTCTTGGAATTCATGACTTAAAATTTCTTTTGAAGATATTTTACTATTTGATTTCCTAAGATTTATTTTTAATTATTTAAGAGAAGATTTGTCAAAATGAATCATGTCTTTTGATATTCACATGATCTTTGATATTATCTTTCATGATGTGATTTTTATTATGTATAATTCCTTTGCATTCATTAATTGTATACCTCATCACCAAATTGATTTTTCTTGATATTTTTCATGTGATTGCTTAAACATTTACACCATTGTGTTCTTCCGTTCATATTTTTGACAAAGCTAAGGGGGAGAAATGTTGAATATCAGATTTTGATGATAAACCAATTGATAAGTGTTTATGATTTAATATGCATTTTGACTGATGCAGGATGCTTCGATCAAGGAGATAATTAAAGCAGGAAGGATCATGCTGGGTCGGAGGAAAACGTGTCAAAAGATTGGACGTCGGGCTGAAGGATCGGTCAACGTATCGATAGAAGGCTTCAGGCCATGGATTCGGGCATTGGACCAAGAAGAGCGGATATTATGCCAAGGATATCGGAGTTGCAAGGTCAATTGGCCGATTGAGTAATAGGTTGCAAGAAAGGACGATGCGCCGAAGAATCAAATGAAGCATCGATAGACCAATGACATGCCATATGACATGATTCATGTTTAGTAATAATTGTCTAGATCGGAACATTACCGAGAGATCGTCGGAAGTTCGCCGGAAGATCATCAAAAGCTCGCCAGAAGAAATCAGACTTATCTTACTTAGAATATGTCTTAGGAATTATAGTTAGCACATAATTAGAGTTGGAATTGGGAGGTAATCCCATCAACTCTGTTATGGGCCAATTGGGCCTAAAGTTGTACTGGTTTGTGCCGAATACAAGGCCCAACCAGGGTGCATAAACCTTGGCCGGCGGTGGCACCACCTAGAGAACAGCACCCCAAGAAATCTGGGTAGTGATACCGCTGGCAACAATGTTGCTAGCGGTGGTACCGCCCCTGTTCGGTGGTGGTTGTTAGGATCGAGAGCACTAAGAGGGGGGGGGGGGTGAATTAGTGCAGCGGAAATCTTTCAGCGATTAAAACGAAAGCTGCGTTCGTTCGATAAAAACTATTTTGATGTAAAAGTCGATTCTAAGATTACTTATGATTAAGTGCAGTTTACGTTTAAACACAGTTTGCGTCTAAGCGCAGTTTACGCATTTTGCGTCTAAATGCAGTTTGCGTCTAAGCGCAGTTTACGCAGTTTGCCTCTAAATGCAGTTTGCGTCTATATGCAGATTGCGTCTAAGCGCAGTTTGCATCTAAGCGCAGTTTGCGTCTAAGCTCAGATTGCATCTAAGCGCAGTTTGCGTCTAAGCGCAGATTGCGTCTAAGCGCAGTTTGCAGTTATAAATGGAGTCAAAACGTAAACGTAAACTGCAAAGAAACTCGTTTGTAATAGCGCAGAAGACAGTTTGCAGTTATAAATAGAATCAAAACGTAAATGTAAACTGCAATGTAAAGATCGTACGAAAACACCGATTTACGTCTGAATGCAGATTCGGAAAGATCAGAACTTAGAAACTTGTTCGTAAAAGCACAGAGAGCAGTAGCTATGTAGGAGGTTTGCAGTAATGATAAAGTGCTCAAAATAAACGCAAACCAGAGATTTAGAGTGGTTCGGTTAGTCTTGACCTACTCCACTTTTGGCTTCCTCCACCGACGAGGTCACCGACGTCAACTAGAGGCCTTCCTTCAATAGGCGAAGGCCAACTGCCCTTTTACAGTTTCACTCCTTTTGACGGGCTCAGGAGACAACCCTTACAGAACCTTTCTCTCCTCTCTTTACAACTCAAGACTTGAAGAACAGAAAGAGTAGAACTTTTGGACTTTACACAAATTTGAGCTCTTAGAATCACAGAAAAGATCAAGAATTCGGTGTAGGTCTATATCTTTTCAGTGCTGAATGGGTGGGGTATTTATAGGCCCCAACCCAGTTCAAATTTGGAGCTCAAAACGATCAAATCCCGGAATTCCGGGATTAGGCGGTTGCACCTCCTGACTGGGGCGGTTGCACCGCCTGGCAGAGCTCGAAGACTGAGCCTCTGGGCGGTGCCACCTCTGTCAGGGGCGGTTGCACCTCTCTGCCAGAGCTCGAAGACTGAGCTCAGGCGGTTGCACCGCCTGACTGGAGAGGTTGCACCGCCTGGCAGAGCTCGAAACTTGAGCTCTGGCGGTGCTACCTCTTGACAGAGGAGGTTGCACCGCCCAGTCTCGCTCGGAGACTGAGCCCTGGGCGGTTGCACCTCTTGGCTGGGGCGGTTGCACCGCCCAGCCTCGTTGGGAGACATAGCCTGGGCGGTGCTACCTCCCTGCTTGGGCGGTTGCACCTCCCACAGCAACCTGGGTCCGAATGGGTTGAACCATTCGACCCAATTTGAGTTCTTCAGGGGCCCAATTGCCCCAGGATTAAGCTAATGGGATCACCTCCCATTTCTAACTTAATTAAAGTGCCAACTACGATTATTTCCTAAGACATATTCTGCAGCTTGCTTCGGTGCGTCACTCGCTTCTTCCGACGAGTTTCCGGCGAACTTCCGTCGATCATCCGATGAACCCTCGGTGATGCTCCTGCGGACTTCCGGCAAACTCCTGGACTGCGATGATCCACTTGGCAAGTTCCGACGAGCTCCTTTGGCAAGCTTCTAGACTTCTCGGATTTGTTCCCGCAGAACCTCCGACGACTGTCCGAACTTCCGTCGAGCTCTCGAACTCCCAACGTGATCATTGTCATGACTCCGGCGCAACTCCTGCTGCATGTCTTACTTTCATCGTAGTTAATCCTGCACACTTATCTCAACACATACATTAGACAACAAATGACAATTGACTTCATCATCAAAATCCAAGATTCAACAGTGGTACCACCCACTAGTAGATCCTACGGCGGTAGTACTG
Organism: Musa acuminata AAA Group; assembly: GCF_036884655.1. Classification (NCBI taxonomy): domain Eukaryota; kingdom Viridiplantae; phylum Streptophyta; class Magnoliopsida; order Zingiberales; family Musaceae; genus Musa; species Musa acuminata. The sequence continues at coordinate 30,035,026 of NC_088356.1, read as the reverse complement.
CCCAGGAACGGCGGTGGTACCGCTAGTACCTAGGAAACCTGGGATGAGACCTTTTTAGGCTCCAAGTTTGAATCAACTTGAAGCCTATAAATACCCCTCTCATTCCTAGTTAACACACACAAGTATTGAGAGTAAAAAGGAAAGAAACTCTACTGAAATCTTGTGTGAAACTCCTCTCAAAGTTCTAAGTGTTAGAATAGTTTGAGAGAGGAGTGAGTGGGGGTGTAAGGGTTATCTCCTAAACCTAGTAAAAGGAAAAAGAGTTGTAAGAAGGAGGTTGATCTTCGCCTATTAAAGAAAGATCGATAGTGGATGCCGATGGCCTCGATGGAAGAGGAATCGGCAGAGTGGATGTAGGTCACGATGACCAAACCACTATAAAAATATAGTTTGCCTTTTCTTTTGTGTAATTTATCTTATTGCAAACCTCCTTACTTACTACTTTCAATATGTTTACGAATACGCTTTCAAGTTGAGCAAGTTTTCAAAATCGGTTTTATCATACGAAACGAAAGAAATTTTTAGAGCCGACATGATTTTTACCGCTGCACTAATTCACACACCCCCCCCCACCCCCCCTGCCTCATTTTAGTGCCGACTTGTTCCTAATAAGAAAGATTTGCTAGCTTGCACAATTCAAGAAGAAGAAAAAACTTGTAAACTTATAAAAATTCCTAGACTGCAAGGAAAGAAAAATCTTGCTCGCTTGCTCATCTTAAAAGAGAAGCAAGAATTGCTAGTTTGCAATCTCAAGGGAAGCAAAAGTGCTATCTTGCCCATCTCAAGAAGCTAATAATTGCTAAACTTGCACATCTCTAAAACTTGCTACCTTACATATTCTAAAATGATGTAAAACTTACTATTTACTATCTTGCAAACATGCTATCTTGCACATCTCAATAGAAGCCAAAATTTTGCTAATTTTTATATCTCAAATACTTACTAGCTTATATGTTCAAAACTTGCTATCTTACTAGCTTGCATATTTTAAAAATTAGCTAGTTGTACATTTCTCCTTTTTGTTGATGACAAAGGGGGAGAAGTTATGATAATGATATTAAATTATGCATGAAATACTCATGATATTATGATGATGCATACAATGAAAAGTTATGATGATCATATATAGTAGGATATTATGTACTTTGATATTTTGATACCATGATGATTTAAAATATTTATGATTTGGAATGATGCATGCAATGATATGATTACTTGATTATTTCAATATTCATAATACATTCATTGATGAAATAGTCATTATTTTCTAAATTCAAAGTTTCTATCAAAATGACATACTAAAAGGGGGACTTTAGTTTAAACTCCATCATCAATTGGTTGTCATCATAAAAAGGGGAGAGATTATTGAATCTCGGATTTCGATGATGAAATCAATTGATGAGTTAACGATCTAATCTGAGTTTTGAGTGATGCAGGACTAGTTTCAATCAGGGAAGACAAATCAATTAATGTAGTAGAATCAGATGTTGGGCCAGAGTGGAACATGTTATGAGATTGGACGTCGAGGTAAAGTATCGAATGACGTACCAGCAGAAGGACTTCGTGCCATAAGTTCAAGAATCAGGCCAAAAGGATTGGATATTGTGCCATGGAGATCGTGCTAGTCATAGGTGCCCAACAAGCCAATCACGTGAGTGATGGCACGTGTGACTTGATACGGAATATTTTTGCTTATTATATTTTGGTATTTATCACTTTATATTAATTATTACATATATGCATGTATATATTGTGATGTCCTTGGATCCGTGCAATGGGAATCAGATTATAATGAAATCACAATAATGAGACCGATTCACCTTTAAACATAAATCCTAAATAATCTCGGTCATAGGTTACTCGAGAGGGACATCGTGATAACCGGACAGACTGGTGTGCTGTATACCCGTCCATATGATGGATGCAGCTGGTCTCATAGCTGCTCGTGTGGGGACACTAGGGATACAATATAAGTGCTCATTGGAGAATGAGTTCACTGATTGATCTGCTTTTGGAATGCTAGATGGTTAATGATGCCTTATTATCAAACATCGATTCCATAGTCCTAGTGGTGTATTTGGTCCTTAGACTTGAGACATCAAGGATGTCCTGTATGAGTACTCCACTCTTTGATACCAGACTTATAGGTTTGGATATCCCAGATCTAGTACAATTGGTCATTGGGAGTGGTAGTCGACCTTACGAGAGCTATTGAGTATCGATAGAGGATCATCCACTCTGGACATCATGAGAGGAATATCCCATGTGTTCTTGCTTAGATAAATCCTTGGCCAGGGTCATTCGGGTTGAGAGAGAAAGAGTTCTCCGGGAGAATCCAATTAGAGCGAGACTCGAGTAGAAATCGTATGGGTCTGACAGCACCATGATCGATATACGGTCTCTAGGATATTAGATGGATGAGGGACTATAGGTACATAATAATTGAGGACAGACAGGTCCAATAGATTGGATTCCCTTGTATCGTCAGGGGACTACGGCATAGTGGCCTAGTATGTCCGTAGTCGATGAGTCGAGTGAATTATTACAGAGATAATAATTCACTAAGTTAGAAGGAGTTCTGACAAGTATGACTCACGGCCAGCTCGATATTGGGCCTAGAGGGTTGCACACATATGGTAGGTATTGCGATGAGTAGAGGTTCGGATATGAGATATCCGCTAAAGCCCCTGTCTTATTGGATATCCAATAAGCCCCTGAATTATTGGATCCCATGGACGAGATCCAATAAGAGCCCATGAGAGATTATTGGATAGAGATCCACTAATCTAAAAGGCTTGGGTAATTGGATGCAGATCGAATACCCACTAGGGGAGGATCTATTAGGTTTTGACAGGGGGCCTCTATAAATAGGAGGGATTCATAGTCTCATAAGCTAGAGCCTTTACTTGCCTCTTCTATTCTCCTCCCCCTCTCCACCTTAGAGCAGGCTTGGAGTTTTGAGGAGCGTCGTCGTAGCCCTGTTGTGTGGATCACCGCTAGAGAGGAGGACGCTTGACCTCCTTCACCCTCTCCTAAAGATCTGCAAGGAAACAAGAATATACGATCTCCCTAGGTAACAAATCTACTCTATACGTAGTTTTAAGTTTCGCGAATTTTGTGCACCAATCTTCGCACGACGATGAACATCTCTTTGGGAATAGGAGATTTTGTTTTCTTGTTCTTCCGCCGCACATGTGATGTCGCCTCCAAGATTTCCCAATAGATCGGATATTGCTGACATTAACATGTCGATTGGACAATACACCGTAAGAGAGGATGATACGTCGAAAGGATCGGACGAAGTGCCGGATGAACCAATGATATGCCGAACAATATACCATTCTGTTTGTTATCGATTATGTCTAGATTGAAGTAGTCATGATTGTAATTGAGTTAGCTTTGGGAGAAACTCTAGTAACTCAATTAGGGGCCCATTGGGCTTGAGTTGGGACTATTTTGGGCCAAGTGGAAGGCTCATTCGGTGACCCAAGGTTAGGTGGAATCACCTATGAGCTGGAAAAGTCAAGAGCTACATTTTCAGGCTGTTAGGCGGTGGTACCACCCAAACTATGTTTGGGGGTGGTATCACCTAATGTTAGTGCTACAGGCCATGGTATCGCTAGAACCCAGGAAATCTGGGATGAGACCTTTTTTTACTCTACTTTTGAAGTTATTTGGGGTCTATAAATACCCCACAATTTCATGCTTAGTAAAGCACGAAATTGAGTAGAAAGGGGGAATGAATACTTGAGAAAAAAAATAGAAACTCTCTTAGAATTTAGAGTCTCTTCCTCCTAGAGTTAGAAGTTTTCTAAGGGATGAGTGAGGTCTAAAAGAGAGGTCTAAAGGTTCTCTCCTAAGCTTGTGAAAAGGAGAAAGAGTTATAAGGATAGTTAATCTTCGCCCGTTGAAAGAAGATTGATAGTGAAAGTTGGTGGCCTCGAGTGAAGAGGAATCGAGAGTGGACGTAGGTCATGACGACCGAACCACTATAAAATTTGATTTGCATTTAATTTATGCTTTTTATTTACATTGCAAATTGATTTCTTACTCTTACTACACTCATTACGCTTTTGTACATTTTTAAGTTCAATATCTTTCTGATATGGCTTTATTGAATAAAGTTTCCAAATCGACGTAAGCTTTACGAAAGCACTAATTCACTCCCCCCAGTACCGATATGGTCCTAACATATGTTGAATCTCGGATTTTGATGATGAAATCAATCAGTAAATTATTTGATCTAATCTATATATTGAGATAAGTGTGCAGGATTAACTAAGATAGTAGTAAGACATGAAGCAGATGATGGGCTGGAGTCAAGATCGAGATTTCATTGGGAGTTCGAGATTTTGTCGGAAGTTCGGACGTTCGTCGGATGTTTTACTAGAATTGATCGAGAAGTCCAAGAGCTTGCCAAAGAAGCTCATTGGAACTCACCAAGAAGATCATCATAAAGTCCAAGAGCTTGTCAGGAGTCCATTGGAACATTACCGAAAGATCGTCGGAAGTTCGCTGGAAGCTCACCGGAAGAACAATTAACATACTGGATCAAGATCATTTAGTTAATGTCTTAAATTATCGTATTTAGACCTTGATTTGAGTTAGGATTTGGAGGTAATCCCACTAACTCAATTAGGGGCCAATTGGGCCCTTAACAGGGCTGAATTGGGTTGGTTGAATAGCCCATTGAACACCTGAAGTTACAGCCGGTGGTGGCACCGCCTGGTTACTCAGTCTCCTAGGTGGTATGGGCGGTGGTACTACTAGCAGTAAATGCTGTCATACGGTGGTATCGCCAAAGCTCGATCTTTGAGCTCTATCAGGTGATCGTACTGCCCAAACTAGGTGATGGTATCATCCAATGTCAGTCTGCAGGCGGTAGTACCACCCAATAATGGTGGTGGTACAGTCAGTACCCCAAAATTCGGGGATGTTACACTTTTTGGCTCCAATTTTGAATCCATTGGGGCCTATAAATACCCCACCCTTTTCTGTATGAAAGGGAACGAAAGTGTGAACAAAATCTTAAGTTCTTGGGGTGTTAAAAGTATTGTAAAAGTGCAAGAGTCCTCCTCCTCCCTTTCTAAGTGTTAAGATCATTCAAGAGAGGTGTTTGGCTTATAAGGGTTATTTCCTAAATCCATGAAAAGAAGAAACCGTTGTAAAGAGGTTGTTGGTTTTTGCCTATTAAAAGAAGACCATTAGTGGACGTTAGTGACCTCGACGGAGGAGGAATCACAAGTTTATGTAGGTCACAACGATCGAACCACTATAAATTCCAGTATGCTCATTTCCATTATGCTTTTTATTACTGTCATTACTTTGTTAGATAACTGCTAGTTCTTTCATTCTAAAGTCAAGCACTTTCCGAAATTGATTTTCGACAAACAAAATATTTTGCAACTTATGATTTTCTCCACTGCACTAATTCACCCCCCCCCCCCCCCCCTCTTTGTACTGACTCAATCGTAGCAATTAGTATCAGAGCTCAGTCACTCTCATTTGGCTTGAAACCCAAGAGAGATGACATTTGCTGACAATCAAGATGGTCATTTAATTATACGTCCTCCCATATTCAATGGGATGGATTATACATATTGGAAGACTAGAATGAGGATCTTTCTAATTTCAATATATTTTGAGTTATGGAACCTTATGGAAAATGGCTTTCAAAAGTTTTCTCTTCCAATGAACGATTGAAATGAGTTGGAGAAGAAGACTTTCGCTTTAAACACCAAGGCTATGAATGCCTTATTTTATGCTTTAGATAAAAACGAGTTCAATCGTGTGTCTATTTATGAAATGGCTTTTGATATTTGACACACACTCGAAATCACTCACGAAGGCACTAGTAGAGTAAAGGAGTCAAAAATAAATCTTTTAGTTTATACTTATGAATTGTTTCAGATGAAGCTAAACGAAACTATTATCAATATATACACTTGTTTTATGGATGTTGTCAATAGTTTAAAAGCTCTTGGCAAATGTTTTTTGAACTTTGAACTTGTTAATAAAATCTTGAGATCCCTTCCAAAGAGTTGAGACCCTAAAGCAACGACCATTCAAGAGGCCAAGGATTTAAATAATTTTCCTCTCGAAGAACTTATCAGGTCACTAATGACCTACGAAATGACTTACAACGCTCATAAAAAGCTTGAGAACAATCTTCCAAAGAATAGAAAGGATATGACACTAAGAACTTATGAAGACCACTTGAATGAAAATTCAAGTGATGAGGAGTTTGATGATGACTTGGCACTCTTGACAAGAAAGTTCAAAAAATTCATAAAAAAGAATAAATTTAAAAATGACACTAAAAATAAAATCAAACCCAAGAAAGAACAAATAATATACTACAAATGTTAGAAGCTAGGACATTTCAAAAGTGAATGCCCCCAAGCAAAGAAGAAGCAACCTAAGAAGAAGAAGGCTCTTAAAGCAACTTAGGACGACTCAAGTGCATCCGAAGAAGAGGAGCCAACCAACACAGAGCAAGTTGCTCACTACACACCAATGACTATTAGAGATGAGATAAGTAGTTCATTAGATGCAAATTTATTTTTCGGCGAGCTTTTAAGTGTTTTTCATGAATTGTTTGATGAATGTAAATCTTTGAGTAAAAAGTATAACTCTTTGAAAAAGGATTATGCCATTTTAAATGTTGAATTTGAAAAACATAAGCATGGTAATCCTTCTTTACCTCCAGGTATTAAGTGTGAATACTTAGAGGCACTTAAGAAGGAAAAATTGCTACTCAAAGAAACCTTAGAAAAGTTTGAGGTTAGTAGCAAGTCCTTGAACATGATCCTTGCCAATAAAGGTCACGTTCATAGAAGAGGTGGAATAGGATTTGTGAGTAGCTCTCACCAAAATCCAACCACCTTTTTTAAAAGCCTTACCTTGCATGTAATCACCCCACACCAAATTCAACTTTTGTTGCAAACTTGGACATGTTACCTATAAATGTCCACTCAAAAGATATAGTCCACACAAATTAATTTGGGTTTCTAAATGAACCATAAAAAACTCTATACAAAATGATAAGTTGAGTAGATCGATTTTTGAGGTACCCAAGGTCAAATGGCTACCTAAAAATCACCCTCTTTTGTAGAAATATTTATCATCACAAGCTAGGAGCAAGAGATGGTACCTTAATAGTGGATGGCTCAAGGCATATGACCGGAGATCCATCTCAATTCTTTAAGCTTACTAGCCTAGATGAAGGGTATGTCACATTCGGAGACAACAACAAGGGTAAAATCATTGGCAAAGGAACCATAGGTAACAAATCCAACTTTTTTATTGAAGATGTGTTGTTGGTTGATGGCTTAAAGCATAATCTTTTCAGCATTAATCAATTGTGTGATAAAGAATACATCATTAGATTTGAATCCAATGCTTGCATTATTGAAAAATCATACAAAAATGCATCTATGATTGCCCTAAAACAAAATAATATATACACTATTGACATTGATGATCTTTATAATGAAATATATTTTTCGGTTTTGAATGATAATGCTTGGCTTTGGCATAGGAGATTAGGTCATGCTAGCATGAAACTAATCTCTCAAATCTCATCTAAAGAACTTATAAGAGGTATTCCTCACATTAAGTTCGTTAAAGACAATGTGTGTGATGCATGTCATCTAGGAAAACAAATAAAATGTAGTTTCAAACCAAAGAATAAAATCAGCACCTCTAGACTATTGCAATTGATCCATATGGATTTGTTTGGACCAATTGATACATCAAGCTTAGGAGGTAGCAAATATGCCTTTGTCATTGTGGACGATTATAGCAGATACACTTGGACATACTTCTTGGTACACAAAAATGATTGCTTTAGGTATTTTTCTAAGTTTTGTAAACTTGTTAAAATGAAAAAGGCTTTATGATTTCATCAATTCGAAGTGATCACGGTGGTGAATTTCAAAACCATGATTTCTAAAATTTTTATGAATATAATGGATACAACCATAATTTCTCTACTCCAAGAAATCCTTAATAAAATAGGGTAGTAGAAAGAAAAAATAAAAAATTACAAGAAATGGCAAGAACCATATAGAATGAACATAGCCTACCCAAATATTTTTGGGTCGAAGCCATTAATACGGCATGCTATGTCATGAATAGAGTTATAGTAAGACCATTACTTTTCAAAACTCCTTATGAATTATGGAACAACAAAAAACCCAACGTTTCATATTTTAAAGTTTTCAGTTGTAAATGTTTTATCTTGAATGAAAAAGATGCCCTAGGAAAGTTTGATGCAAAATCCAATTAAGTGATTTTTCTTAGCTATTCTACTATTTCAAATGTCTTTCGTATCTTTAATAGAAGAACTTTGGTTATAGAAGAGACTATTTATGTTGTCTTTAATGAAGTTTCTGAATTTAAGAAAACGAGTTTGATGATGATCTTAATTTTGATGCTTTGAATTTAAATAAACCCTCTCCTCTAACTAGCAACTTGGATAAATCTTCTTCTGAAATATCCTTACCCAAGGAATGGAAGTATGCAGATGCTTATCCTAAGGAGCTAATCATAGGAGACACATCAAAAGGGGTTTAAACTCGTTCTTCTCTTAAAATTTTTTGTACCAACGTCACTTTTCTTTCTCAAATTGAACCTAAATACACTGACGAGGCCTTGAAAGATGATTCATGGGTTATCGCAATGCAAGAAGAGTTAAACTAATTTGAGAGAAATAAGGTGTAGAAGCTTGTTCCTAGGCCAATGATCATTTAGTTATTGGTACTAAATGAGTTTTTAGAAACAAACAAGATGAATTTGGTATTGTGGTTAGAAATAAGGCTAGATTAATGGTCAAGGGTTTCAACCAAGAAGAAGGTATCGATTATGACGAAACTTTCACTCTTGTGGCACGATTAGAAGCCATAAGGATGCTCCTTGCTTATGCTAGTAGTAGTGATTTTAAGTTATTTCAAATGGATATCAAAAGTACTTTTTTTAATGGCTTTATTTCCGAAGAAGTTTATGTTGAACAACCTCCCAGGTTAGAGAATAATAATTTTTCGAATCATGTGTTTAAATTGACTAAAGATCTATGGATTAAAACAAGCCCCAAGGGCTTGGTATGAGAGACTTAGCTCCTTTCTTATCCGAAATAATTTCTCTAAAGGTAAGGTCGATACTACATTGTTTATTAAAAATTTTGAAAATATTTTTCTTGTTGTTCAAATTTATGTTGATGATATTATTTTTTGTTCTACAAATGAATCCTTATGTGAATCATTTATCAAGAGTATGAGCCAAGAATTTGAAATGACTCTAATGGGTGAACTAACTTTCTTTTTAGACTTATAAATCAAGCAACTTAGTGATGATATTCTTCTTAGTCAAACAAAATATACATTAGACTTACTAAAATGGTTTAAAATAGATACTTCAAAGGGTATCAATACACTTATGAGTACCTTCACTAAGTTAGATATTGACGAAAGTGGAGAATGTTTTGATCAAAAAACTTATAGGGGTATGATAGGAAGTTTACTATACCTCACCGCAACTAGACCAGACATCATGTTTAGCGTAGGATTTTGTGCAAGGTTTCCTTCTAATCCTAAGATATCTCATCTTAAAGTAGTTAAAAGAATTCTTAGATATCTTAAAGGAACCACTAATTTAGGATTATGGTATCCAAAATCCAAAAACTTTGAACTAATTACTTACGCTGATGTGGATTTTGCTGGATGTAGAATAGATAGAAAAAGCACATCCGGAACATGTCAACTCTTAGGTCATGCACTTGTCTCTTGGTCTTCTAAGAAATAAAACTCGGTTACACTATCTACAATAGAAGCTAAATACATAGTATCTAGTGTATGTAGTGCACAAGTTGTATGGATGAAAAATATATTAGAAAATTATAAGATTCACCTTAAGAATATTCCCATAAAACGTGATAACACGAGTGCAATATACTTAACAAAAAATTCTATTCAACACTCTAGAACTAAACATATTGACACTAGGCATCATTTCATAAGAGATCATTGTTAGAACCCTTGCAGATTCTAAACTTGGGGTTGATCTCTTTAGGGGATCGACCTCCTTGGAACTCTGTAGGGGTTCCTCCCTCTAAGTTGCTGCTCAAAGGATGCAGAAAAGATTCATCTATTGTTTATCAAAAGAGGATGAATACATGGCTATTTATAAGGTTTCTAAACCCTAACTCCTAATAGGACTCCTATTCAAGACTCCTACTCAATTAAGACTCCTACTCAAGACTCATAATAGGACTCCTACTCAAGACTCCTATCTCTTTACAACTCCTAATTCTTCTCTAAAAAATAACCTCCAAACCCTAGCCAGCCTCGTCACCTCTTTAATAGGGGTCAGCTTAGGTAGGTTATACATAAATACCCCTCTCAATTAGGACTCTCCTAGCTAGAGTCCTAATAGACCCGCCCTCTTCAAATCAGCCTTGTCCTAGAGGCTGATAATCCATGAATTCTGTGAATTTGATCTTCAAGTCGTCATAGTTCTCCTAAATGGCACCTTCTGCTGGTAAGTTTGCCCACTGTATTAGCATTTTAGTAGTGGGTCGTCGTCGTCGAGTCATGATCCGTTGATCAATAATGACACTCGACTGGTATGGAGTTCTCCTTGGGTAATCATACTTGGTGGGTGGCTTTGGGTTGTCTCCAAGCACCTATTTACCACTTCTGTCTGGCTGTCAGTTTACGGGTGATACGTCGTACTCCTTTTTAATTTAGTGCCCTTATAGCGTAATTCTTTTAAGTCCTAATTGTAATGAGCCACGGAGCTTGTGCTTCCTCCAATTTTTTTTTTTATGATCTTACTGGTCTCCGGATCTTCTTCATTCCCTCTTAATATCCTCAGGGATGTTGCTAGTCGAAAGTGAAATAACTAAAAATTCAGCTTGCTTGGATAGCCGTGAAAGTGCATCTACAACAATATTTTCTTTCCCTTTTTTGTAAGTTATTTTATAATCATATCCAAGAAGCTTTGTTACCCATTTTTGCTACTCAGGGGAATATATCTCCTGCTCCAAGAAATATTTTAGGCTTTTATAGTCGATCTTGATTTGAAAGCATCGTCCGATCAAGTACGATCTCTATTTTGCCACCACATGCACAATCGTAAGCATCTCCTTGTCATAAATAGTATTTTTGAGATGGGAAGAAGATAATGCCTTACTGGTATAAGCGAGGGGGCGGCCATCTTGCATTAGTACAACACCAATTCTAACTCTAGAGACATCAACTTCAATAACGAAAGTCTTGCTGAAGTCGAGTAGCACTAGTACGGGCGTTATCATCATTATGGCTTTAAGTTTGTCAAAGGGAGTAGTGGCTTTGTCCAACCATTGGAAAGCATCATTTTTCAGCAAGGAAGTAAGTGGTACACTGATCTTTCCATCAGTATTAAAGGAAGATCGATAGTGGATGCTGGTTGCCTCGACGGAAGAGGAATCGATGGAGTGAATGTAGATCACGACGATCGAACCACTATAAAATTAGCATGTTCTCTGGTTTGCATTTACTTCCTACAATTTACATTAACTGCAAACTGCCTTCAATACGCTCTTACTTCGCTTTCAAAGTTAAGCATTTTCGAATTCGGTTTTATCGTACAAAAGGATTTTTCGAAACCGATATTTTTATCTGCTGCACTAATTTACCCCCTCTCTTAGTGTCGACCCCTTTCCCAACAATTGGTATCAGAGACTCGTTATTTCTCACTTGGTTTAACACCCAAGAGAAATGACTCTTTTCGGCTTTCAAGAGGGTCACTCTCTCATTCATCCTCCCTTTTTCAATCGGACGGACTACACTTATTGGAAAACTCGAATGAGAGTTTTCTTGCTTTCGTTGGATTTGAACTTATGGAATATTGTCGAAAGCAGTTTTCGAAGGTCTTCTCTTCCAATAAACCATTGGAATGATTTGGAGAAGAAGATTTTTTCCTAAATGCTAGAGCTATGAATGCTCTATTTTGCGCTTTAAACAAAAATGAATTTAATCGGGTTTCTTTATGTGAAACGGTTTTCTACATATGGCATGTTGAATCTCATATTTTGATGATGAAACCACTTGATTGTGTTTATGATTTAATCTATGTTTTGAGTGACGCAGGATGCTTCGATCGGGATAAGATAATTAAAGTAGGAAAATCATGTTGTGCCGGAGGAACATGTCAGAAGATTGGACATTGGGCAAGTGGATCGGTCGACGCATCGACAGAAGGTTTCAGGACATGGACTCGGGCATCAGGCCAAGAAGAGTGGGTATTATGCCAAAGATATGGGAGTTGCAAAGTCAACTGGCCGATTGGGCAATAGGCCGTAAGAGAGCACGATGCGTCGAAGAATCGAACGAAGCATCATAGGACCAATGACACCCCGGACAACTTAATTATTGCTTTGTATTAACTATCTCGATTGAAGTTTTGTTTTGAGTATGCAGGATTAACTACGAAAGCTTGAAGACAAAAAGCAAGTCTACCGGAGTAAAGTTCAATAGGTGTTCGAGAGTCCGAAGATTCGTCGGAGATGCTGCCGGAACCAACCGAGAAAAAATCGGGGACTTGTCGGAGTTTTCGGAAGTCCGTCGAAGAGATAGTCGGAGGTTCACGGAGATCACCGAGAAGGCTTGGCTACTCACTGAACTTGCCACAAGATCGAGAGCCTACTGGGAGTCCGTTGGAAGAAATCCGAGGGTGTATCGGAAGTCCACCGGAAGTTTGCTGAAAAGCTCGTCGGAAGGAAACTCGACATTGCCAGTTAAAAACTTGCTTAGGACTATCTCCTAAGCTCATAGTTTGCATGTAATTAGGGATAGAATTAAGGGTTAATCTTATAACCCAGTTAGGGGCCAATTGGGCCCAAGTTCGGACTAGTTTGGGCCAAGTTTGGAGCCCAACTAGTAAGCTGAAATAGTGTAGGCGGTGGCACCGCCCAGAGCCTAAAGTATCAAGCGGTGGCACCACCCAGCACCTGAGAGTTCGGGCGATAGCACCGCCAAGAACCCGAGAGTTCCGGCGGTGGCACCGCCAGCCTCAGAAACCCAAGAGAATTCAAAATTTGGAGCCCAAATTTGAATCCTCTTGGGGCCTATAAATACCCCTCAATTCTTAGTAGAGAATACAACCTTTTGAGGAGTAAGAAATTGAGATAAAGCCTTAGCAAAGTCTTTAGCAAGTCTTGTTTTTCAATTGCTTGAGTGTTCACCTCCTTCTTTCTCGTTGAAAATTTGTAAGAGTGTGAACCACTTGTAAAAGGTTGTAAGAGGGGTATTTGTCCTTCCCCTTCAAAGTGATTTGCTAGTGGAAGTTGGGAGCCTCATCAAAGAAGGCTTCGCAAGTGGATGTAGGTCATTTTGACCGAACCACTTTAAATTGGTGTGTCCCTTGAATGTGTGAGTTCTTACTTTCCTGAAATTGTTATTTATACTACTGCTAGTTTTCAATTTTCATCTACTCAAGTTATTATCGAAACGAAATCTCCTCGTATTTACGAATTCGTTTTTAAGCTTACAAGTTTTAATCCGCTACACTAATTCACCCCCCCCCCCCCCTCTTAGTGCCGCTCCGATCCTAACAATTGGTATCAGAGCCCGGTATTTCTCATTTCGAATTCACACCCGAGAGAAATGGCTCTTCATGGCTTTCAAGAGGGCTTATCGGTTGTTTGTCCACTGTTGTTTAACGGATTGGACTACACTTATTGGAAAACTCGAATGAGAGTTTTTTTTATTTCTATGAATTTGGATTTATTGAATGTTGTTGAAAATAGTTTTCAACTTCCCTCTAAACCGATGAACGAATGGTCGGATTTGGAGAAAAAGTATTTTTCTTTAAACGCAAAGGCTATGAATGCCTTATTTTGCGCTTTAGACAAAAATGAGTTCAATCGGATTTCTACGTGTGAAACGACTTTTGATATTTGGCGAACACTTGAAATCACACATGAGGGAACTAGTAGAGTCAAAGACTCGAAAGTTAACATTTTATTGCATGTTTTTGAGCTTTTTCGAATACAACCAAGCGAGACTATATGCGACATGTACACCCATTTCACGGATGTCGTCAATAATCTAAGAGTTCTTGATAAATCTTTTTCGAATTTTGATCTCGTAAGCAAGATCTTAAGATCACTTCCAAAAAGTTGGGATTCTAAAATAACTGCAATATAAGAGACAAAAAATTTAAATGATTTTCCATTAGAAGAATTAATCGGGTCATTAATGACCTATGAAATAACACTTTTGGAATATTTTGAACCCAATGAACACTTAAACCACCTTCCAAAGAATAGGAAGGATTTGGAACTCCGGACAAATGAATACCACTTGAGCAATGACTCAAGTGATGAGGACAATGATGAATTTGAACTTCGAACACTAAATCTTAATAAGTTCATTAAACAAAAATCTAAAATAAACAATGAACCTGAACGGAGGAAGAGGCCAAAGAAGAGGAAGGCACCCAAAGATGAATCAAGAACTTCCAAAGGTGAAACTACGAATTGAGTTTTGACGAGCTTCGACTACAAGGTAAGTAACTCAACTCTCTTGAATTATTTTGAAATTACTTGATGTTTTCCATGATGCATTTTCTCTTTTCTTTTTTTTGAATAATTATTTTTCTTGAAAATTGTATGTTTCACGTTAATAGAATAAAATGTTAGATTTAAATGATCATATATATGTGCTTGAGAAGCAAGAATGTGTATTTTGATGATTTCCATATTGACTTTCAATGATGATGCATGCTTTTTATATGGAAGGCTTGATGATTTTTTTATGAACCTTATCTTTGGTTTTCAAACATGATGTATGGTTTTGACATAAGAACAAAAATTTGAAGCATGCAAATATAAAGTCAATCATATAAATTAAAACTAAAGAAATTTTAAATATCTATAAGAATCATTCAAAATTATGTTCAATAAAACCTTGCTTGATGTCGTAATGAAACTATTGAAAGTTTTGATACCATGATTTGACGATTTTATGCATGAGATTGTAAAGTTATACATGATGATTTTTGTGATTTATTGGTCTTGATGGTTTTCATGACAAAATTCATTTTTCGATCCTAAATGTTGGTGCACATTTTTATTTGACAATAAATGAAACAAAATCATATGTTTTGAAACAACCGAAAAGAGAAAAACATTCTTGAAAATTATTTTGCTCAATCTTTGTGAATCTCTTGGATTTTGATAATGATTTGATAATTTAAATTTGAATAATTTTTTATCGAAATCACGATCTTGATCTCTTGAAATTTATAACATGAAATCCTTTATGAATCAAGATTTCTTACTCTTTATTCTCTTACATTTTGAGAAAATTTTCAATATGAATCATAAGTGTTCTTATGCATGAATTGAAATCTTTTTCTCCTACGTTTCCTTTTGTGATTTACTAAAGAGAATATCCTTTTTGAAAATTCTTGACTTAAAATTTTATTTAAAAATATCTTATTATTTGATCTCCTAAGATTTTCCTTTAATTATTTATGAGGAGGCTTTTCAAAAAGAAATCATGCCTTTTGGTATTCTTATATTTTATTATATGATTTTTATGTAATTCCTTATATTCATGAAATGTTTATCTCATCACCCAATTATTTTCTCCTTGATATTCATTATGTGATAATATGAATACATGAAATATTCATTAATTTGTCTCGATAAAAAGTTATGATCATAAATGGCAGGATATAATTTGACAAGTTAATACCATCATGATTTGAAACATTTATGATTTAAAATTATGCATGCAATTGCTTTTTATTGTGATGATATATGCATATAATGTGTATCATGAATACTTTATTATCACACATAAAAATAGTGATAAATATTTTGAAAATAAAGGGGGGGAAGTATGTTGATGAACTTGTATTTCCAAATACTTGATAGTGGAACTTCTCCTTTTTGTTGATGATAAAGGGGGGGAAGTATGTTGATGTCATGCATGATTTGATCATGACATGTTGTTTGGATTTTTGAATCTAAGAGTTTCTATCAAAGGGGGAGTTTGGTTAACTCCGTCATCGATTAGTTGTCATCATAAAAAGGGGGGAGATTGTTGAATCTCAGATTTTGATGATGAAACCAATCAATATGTGTTTATATTTTAATCTGTGTTTTGAGTTACGTAGGATACTTCGATCAGGATAAGAAAATTAAAGTAGTAAAAATCATGTTGTGCCGGAGGAAAACATGTTAGAAGATTTGACGTCGGGCCGAGGATCAGTCAACATATCGACAGAAGGCTTCGAGCCATGGATTCGGGCATCGGACCAAGAGGAGTGGATATTGCGCCAAGGATATCGGAGTTGCGGAGTCAACTGGCCGATTGGGCAATAGGCCATAAGAGAGGACGATGCGCCGAAGAATCGGACGAAGCGTCAAGGGACCAATGACATGCCAGACAACATGATTAATACTTAGTATTAATTGTCTAGATCGAAGTATATTTTTACATGTACAAGATTAACTACGATAACAAGGCATGAAGCAAAATGAAGTCCTAGAGTCAAGGACATGACTTCATTGGGAGTTCGAGAGTTTGTCGAAAGTCCGGACATTTGTCGGAAGTTCTATCGGAACCAGCCGAGAAGTCTCGGAGCTTGCTAGAGAAGCACATCAGAACTCACTAAGAAGATCATCTGAAGTCCAGGAGCTTGCCGGGAGTCCACCGGAACATTGCCAAGAGATCGTCGGAAGTTCGCGGGAAGCTCGTCGGAAGAATAGACTTACGAACTTGTTTAGCTTAGATTATTTCTTAGATTTCATAGTTAGCAGGTAATTGAGTTTAGATTTGGGCCAACCTAATTAAGGGCCGGCTAGGCCCATGTAAGGACTGTGTTGGGCCCAATGGGAAGCCCAAACAATGCCCCAAGAATTCTCACTGTCGTGGCACAATCTTCGAGACTATGTCAAGCGATGATACCGCCAGTCTGGGCAGTTGTACTACCCCTGGCAGGGTGCCAGGCGATGGTATCGCTAGTCTGGGTGGTGGTACTGCCCAGCACTGCCCCCTAGGCAATGGTACCGCCAGACCTGGGTGGTGGTACCACCCGTGCCCGAGGAACCCAGGATGGGAAAGTTTTAGGCTCCAAGTTTGAATCAACTTGAAGCCTATAAATACCCCTCTCATCCCTGGTTAAAGCACACAAGCACAGAGAATTTAGAGAGGGAAAAACGCCGTTGTAATCTCTTGTGAGAATCCTCCTCTTTGAGTCTAAGTGTTAGAATAGTGTGAGAGGAGTAAGTGCTTATAAAGGTTGTCTTCCAAACCCAGTAAAAGGAGAAGAGGGGTGTAAGAAGGAGGTTGATCTTCGCCTCTAAAGGAAGATCGTTAGTGGATGCCGGTGGCCTTGACGAAAGAGAAATCGGTGGAGTGGATGTAGGTCACGACAACCGAATCACTGTAAAACTACCGTATTCTTTGGTTTGTATTTTATTCTTGCTATTAAGTTACTACAAACCTCCTTAAGTGCTTATTGCCTTCAATTCATTACGTATGCTTTCAAGATAAGTTTATGAAGAATCAGTTTTCAATATACAAAGGTTTTTGAAGATGTGTTTTTACCGTTGCACTAATTCACCCCCCTCTTAGTGCCGACCCCATTCCTAACAAAAACCAATTGATAGTGTTTATGATTTGATATGCATTTTGAGTGATGCAGGATGCTTCAATCAGGATAAGATAATTAAAGCAGGAAGAATCATGTTGGGCCGGAGGAAAACATGTCAGAAGATTGGACGTTGGATTGGAGGATCGATCGATGTATCGATAGAAGGCTTCGGGCCATGGATTCGGGCATCGGACCAAGAAAAACGGATATTGCACCAAGGATATCGGAGTTACGAAGTCAACAAACTGATTGGGCAATAGGCCGCAAGAGAGGATGATGCGCCGAAGAATCGGATGAAGCATCGAGGGACCAATGACATGCCGAACAACATGATTAATGCTTAGTATTAATTGTCTAGATCGAGGTGTGTTTTTACATGTGCATGATTAACTATAATAGCAAGGCATAAAGCAAAATGAAATCCTGGAATCAAGAACGCGATTTCGTAGGGAGTTAGAGAGTTCATCGAAAGTTTGCAGGAACCAGCTAAGAAGTCTCAGAGCTTGCCAAAGAAGCTCGTTGGAACTCATCAAGAAGATCGTCGTGAAGTCCAAGAGCTTACCGAAAGTTTACTGGAAGATCGCCGAAAGCTCGTCGGAAGAAACTAGACTTACATACTTGTTTAGCTTAGGAAATGTCTTAGAATTCATAATTAGCACGTAATTGGGATTGGATTTGGGCCAACATAATTAGGGGCCAGTTAGGCCCATGTAAGGACTGTGTTGGGCCTAATGAAAGGCCCAAACAATGACCCATGAGGTGACATCGTCATGGCACAGTCTCTGAGACTGTGTCAGGCGGTAGTACCACCCAGACACAACCTCTGAGAGATTGTAGGTGGTGGTACCGCCCAGTGTCAAGCGGTGGTACCGCCCAATGCAGTGTTAGTGTCAGAGTGACACTAGCGATGGTATTGCCTAACGTAGGCGATGGTACCGCCCAGACCCAAGAAACTCGGGATGAGATGTTTTTAGGCCTATAAATACCCCTCTCATCCCTGGTTAAAGCACATAAGCACATAGTATTTAAAAGTGAGAAAACGCCACTGCAATCACCAGAGAAATCCTCTCCCATGGTCTAAGTTTAGAATTCTATTTAGGAGGAGTGTGTGCTTGTAAGGGTTGTCTCCTAAACCCGGTAAAATGAGAAGAGGAGTGTAAGAAGGAGGTTGATCTTCGCCTATTAAAGGAAGATCAATAGTGAATACCGATGGCCTCGATGGAAGATGAATCGGCGGAGTGGATGTAGGTCATCACGACCAAACCACTATAAAATTAGCATGTTCTCTGGTTTGCATTTACTTCCTACAATTTACATTAACTGCAAACTGCCTTCAATACACTCTTACTTCACTTTCAAAGTTTAGCATTTCCGAATTCGGTTTTATCGTACGAAAGGATTTTTCGAAACCAACGTTTTCATCTGTTGCACTAATTCACCGCCCCCAACCCATATATATGTATATATATATATATATATATATATATATATATATATATATATATATATGAATATATATATATATATATGAATATATATATGCATATACATATATGTATATATATGTATATAAATATACATATACGTATGTATATACATATGTATATACATATGTATATACATATACATGTATATACATATGTATATACATATGTATATACATATGTATATACATGTATATGTATATACATATATATACACATATATATATGCATATATATATACACATATATATATACATATATATATACACATATATATATATATACATGTATGTATATGTATATGTATATGTTATACATACATGTATGTATATACATATGTATGTATATACATATATGTTATACATATGTATATACATACATATGTATATACATACATGTATGTATGTATGTATGTATGTATGTATGTATATACATATGTATAACATATATGTATATACATATGTATGTATATACATGTGTATGTATATACATGTGTATGTATATACATGTGTATGTATATACATGTGTATGTATATACATGTGTATCTATATACATGTGTATGTATATACATGTGTATGTATATACATGTGTATGTATATACATGTGTATGTATATACATACACATGTATATACATACACATGTATATACATACACATGTATATACATACACAATACATACATAACATATGTATATACATATGTATGTACATATGTATGTATGTACATATGTATGTATATACATACACATGTACATACATACACATGTACATACATACACATGTACATACATACACATGTACATACATACACATGTACATACATACACATGTACATACATACACATGTACATACATACACATGTACATACATACACATGTATATACATATATATAT
>NC_088356.1:29992500-30012500 GCF_036884655.1 Musa acuminata AAA Group | reverse complement strand
TAAATTAAACTTATTCTTACCTGATTTCACTCAAAAATAAAGATAATAATAAAAGATCGCGTTCCTTATAGAGTATTACACCTATCAAATTGGAGTATAGGATCATCATATGTCTTAATTAAGAATCTTATATCTTGAATTATTGATTTATAATAACTCAAGAATTCATACAAATATTTGATAAAATTTCAATAGAATATACTATAATTAACCTAAAACTTATTGCCGACCCCTTTCCTAACAAGAGATTGCCATCCCAAGAGCTGGAGAGGGCAAGTTGCTCGTCGGAAGAAAGGACCATGTCTTGGACGAAGTTGGAGTGCATGGTCATGTAGGGAAATCTAGGGGCATGAGATATTCCTCTTATGATACTGAGAGAGGATGATCCTTTATCGTTACTCAATAGCCCTCGTAAAGTTAGCTATCACTCTCGATAACCGGTTGTACTAGATTTGAAACTTCCATACCTATAAGTTTGATATCAAAGAGTGGAGTACTCATACAAAATATCCTTAGTATCTTAAGTCTAAGTACCAGATACACTACTGGGATAACGGAATCGTTGTCTAACAATGAGGGATCATCAACCATCCAGCATTCTGTGAGCGAATCAATCAATGAACTCATTCTCCAATGAGCACCTGCACTGTATCCCTAGTTTCCCCATATGAGCAACTATAAGACCAATTGTACCATCATATGAATGGGTATACAACATACCAATCTATCTGATTATCTAAATGTTCCTATCGGAGTCAACTGGCCGATTGGGCAATAATCCGCAAGAGAAGACGATACGCCGAAGAATCGGACGAAGTGTCGAGGGACCAATGACATGTCGGACAACTTGATTAATTGCTTAGGAGTAATTGTCTAGATCAAACTTTATTTTATATGTGCAGGATTAACTACGATAGCTTGAAGACATAAAGCAAGTCTACCGGAGTCAAGTTCGATGGGTGTTCCAGAGTCCGAAGATTCGTCGGAGATGCTGCTGGAACCAACCGAGAAGAAATCGGGGACTTGTCGGAGTTTTTGGAAGTTCGCCAAAGAGATTGTCGGAGGTTCACGGAGATCACCGAGAAGGCTCAACTACTCGCTGAACTCACCACAAGATCGGGAGCCTGTTGGGAGTCCACCGGAAGAAATCCGAGGGTGTATCGGAAGTCCATCGGAAGATCGTCGGAAAGCTCGCCAGAAGGAGACTCGACGTTTGTCGATTGAAAACTTACTTAGGATTATGTTTTTAATTGCATAGTTTGCATATAATTAGGGTTAGGATTAAGGGATAATCCTATATCCTGGTTAGGGGCCAATTGGGCCCGATATTATCTAGTTTGGGCTAGAATTGAAGCTCATCTAGTGACCCGTAGGATTGGGCGATGGAACCGCCGGACTGGGTGGTGGCACCACCCAGAACCTGAGGATCGAGCGGTGGTACTATCGGACTGGGCGGTGGCACCACCCAGCACCCGCGATGTCCGACGGTGGCACCGCCGGACTGGGCGGTGGCACCGCCAGTACATTGTCAGTGTCAAATACTGACAAGCGGTGGCACCACCAACATCGGGAACCCAAAAGAATTCAAAATTTGGAGCCCAAATTTGAATCCTATTGGGGCCTATAAATACCCCTCAATTCTTAGTAGAGAATACAACCTTTGAAAAGTTAGAGATTGAGATAAAGCCTTAGCAAAGTCTTTAGCAAGTCTTGTTTTCAATTGCTTGAGTGTTCACCTCCTTCTTTCTCATTGAAAATTTGTAAGAGTGTAAACCACTTGTAAAAGGTTGTAAAAGGGGTATTTATCCTTCCCCTTCAAAGTGATTTGCTAGTGGAAGTTGGGAGCTTCATCGAAGAAGGCTTCACAAGTGGATGTTGGTCATTTTGACCGAACCACTTTAAATTGGTGTGTTCCTTGAATGTGTGAGTATTTACTTTTCTGAAACTATTATTTACATAGCAGCAAGCTTCCGGTTTTCATCTTCTCACTTTACTCAAGCTACTTTCACCAAGTCATTCATTGTTGAATCGAAATCTCTATGCATTTACGAAATCATTTTCAAACTTATGAGTTTTAATCCGCTGCATGAATTCACCCCCCCCCCCCCCTCTTAGTGCCGCTTCGATCCTAACAATTGGTATCAAAGCCATGATTTTCTACTTTGGTTTAACACCCAAGAGAAATGGCTCTTTACGGCCTTTAAGAGGGGCACTCTCTCATTCGCCCTCTCTTTTTCAATAGGACGGACTACACTTATTGGAAAACTCGAATGAGAGTTTTCTTACTTTCTTTGAATTTGAATTTATGGGACATAGTCGAAAATGGATTTGAAATGTCTTCTTTTCCAATGAACCATTGGAATGATTTGGAGAAAAAGATGTTTTCTCTAAATGCAAAGGCTATGAATGCCTTATATTGTGCACTTGACAAAAATGAATTTAATCATGTTTCGATTTATGATTCAGCTTTTGATATTTGGAGAACTCTTGAGGTCACTCATGAAGGCACTAGCCGAGTGAAAGAGTCCAAAATCAACATTCTTGTGCATTCTTATAAACTTTTCTGGATGAAACCAAGTGAGTCAATTGGAGACATGTACACCCGTTTCATAGATGTCATCAATGGACTCAAAGCTCTTGGTAAAGATTTTTCTAACTTTGAATTAGTAACTAAAATTCTAAGATCCCTTCTAAAGAGTTGGGATCCAAAAGTTACGACCATTCAAAAGGCCAAGGATTTTAAAACATTTCCACTCGAAGAACTAATTGGGTCTCTAATGACCTACGAAATGAATAATGTGACAAAAAGGGAACTCAAGAACAACCTTCCAAAGGACAAGAAGGATTTGGGACATAGAACACATGAAGACCACTCGAGCATAAGCACAAGTGATGGTGAACTTAAACTACAAATGAAACAAAAATTAAAATGCAAAATGAACGGAACTACTTGCTTTGAATGCAAGAAGAAGAACACAATTTGGGATGAATCAAGCTCCTCCGAAGATAAGGAGAAATCAAGAAAGGCGAGGTGGCAAACTATGCCTTAACCGCTTTCAATGATGAGGTAATCGAAATCCCCCTAATTTATTTTGAAATTATATTATACTTTTCATGAGTTATTTTTAATTTAGTTTAGGATTAATTTTCTTAAAAATTATATGTTTAATAATTTAATATTTAAAAAATAAAAAAAAATTTAATAAAATGTTAAATATAAATCTTATGTATGTGCTTGAGAAGTAAGAATGTGTATTTTGATGATTTACGATTTTGATTGAAACCATGCTTGATGTCTTAATGAAAATATTGAGAAGTTTAATATCATGCTTAATAATGATGCATGGCTTTTGAATGGAATGCTTGATGATTTTTTTTATGAACCTTGTATTTAGTTTTCAAACATGATATATGGTTTTGACATATGAACAAAATTTGAGCATGCTAAGATAAAGTCAATTATATAAATTAAAACTAAAGAAGTTTTAGTTATCTATAAGAATCATTCAAAATTATGTTCAATGAAACCAATGCAAAATGATGGAATGAAAATATTAAATGTTTTGATACCATTTTATGCATGAGATTTTAAAAGTTATACATGATGATCTTAATGGTTTTTGTGAAAAAATTTATTTTTCGATCCTAAATGATTGATGATATATATATATTTTTTGGCACAAAAAGGACAAAGGCATGCTTATATTAAACAACAAAATAGATAAAAGTATTTTTCTTGAAAATTCTTGGTTTGATGAATCTATTTTATCATCTTTTTATGAATCTCTTGAAAATGATTTTGATTTAATGATTTGAATTTTAATGGGCATTATCTTGATTTTTTGAGATTTATAACTTGAGATTTACTCTATAAAAATCAAGATCTTTTATCCTCTATATTCTTTTTTAGCATCTACTATCCAAATGAATTATGATTGGTATCATTGCTATATTTGTTCTTGTCGTGCACTAAAGAGAAAATTTTCCTAAATGAATTGTGATTTTTCGGAACCACAATTATTTTTATGATTCATAATGAATTGAGAAATTTTATATGCTTGAATTAATATCTTGTTCTCCTACAAGATTGAATGAATTTTATCTATATCATGAACTCCTAAGATCTCTCTTTGAATATTTAAAGAGGAGCATTTGCTAGATGAATCATGATTTTGATGATTGAATATTTGATATACATGAATTGAGATCTTGCTCTCCTACTATTTTTTCTATTCACCAAAAAGAAGACTAGTTCTAATAAACCATGATATGCTATATGAATTTTATTGCATTCATGAAGTAATGTCTTATCACCAATTTTTGTTTATATTCCTTCATATGATGATATGAATGTATGAAACACTTATGATATGATTTTTTATACAATTCCATGTATTCATGAAATATTTATCTCATCACCCAATTAATTCCTCTTGATACTCCTAATGTGATGAAATGAAATTATGTATGAAATACAAATGGGAGAAGTTTTGATGGATGTAATTCGATAAATTAATACCATCATGATTTGAAACATTTATGATTTGAAATTATACATGCAATTGCTTTTTATTGTAATGATATATGCATATAATGTGTATCATGAATGCTCTAAATGATGAATGCTTGGTATCATGATCAAAATATTAATAAATGCTATGATTTATTACCAAAATGATGTATCATGTATGATATGCCCATAGTGATTAATTTATTTGTATAATGCATGAAGTAAGGATACAAATGTAAAGTTTTGAAGTTGTGCATATTTTAATTTGAAAACATAATGATGTACAAATAAGATTGATACTTACCTTTGTCATGATTTAGAAATTGATGCAAAGGGTCTTCCCTTCTTTTTGACAATGACAAAGGGGGAGATAGCTAGCTTGCACAAGACAAGAGAAGCAAAAATTGCAAATGTACATATCGTAAAAAGGGGCAAAACTTATTAGTTTGCTCAACTCAAAAGCAAGAAATGCTATCTTGTAATCTCAAGCAAAAGTGCTATCTTACAAATCTCAAAGAAGCAATATGTGCCAAGTTACATATTTTGAAAAGAGGCAAAATAGTCCATCTTGCACATCTTTTTGTTAACATTTTATGTAAAAGTTGATAACTTGCATACTATAAATTTGCATACCAAATGTGCAATCTTGCTTATCTCAATAAGCAAAACATGCTAACTTGTGTTAGGATCAAGAGCACTAAGAGGGGGGGGGGGGGTGAATTAGTGCAGCGGAAAACTTTCAACGATTAAAAAGGTGTTCGTACGATAAAAGCGATTTCGGTAGAAAAGTCGATTCGTAAATCTCTTTAACTTGTAATCAAGCGAGATGTAGTTAAAGGAAATCTATGAAGGCAGTTTGCAATTATGATGAAAGTTAAAATGTAAGCACAAACTGAAATATGATGTTCGTACGATAAAACTGATTTACGTCTAAACGCCGATTCGGAAAATACTGAACTTTAAAACACGATCGTAAATGTGCAGAAGGCAGTAAGCTATTGAGGAGGTTTGCAGTAAGGATAAGATGCTCAAAGTAAATGCAAACCGAGATTTAGAGTGGTTCGGTCAATCTTAACCTACATCCACTTTTGGCTTCCTCCACCGACGAGGTCACCGACGTCTACTAGAGGCCTTCCTTCAATAGGCGAAGGCCAACCACCCTTTTACAGTTTCACTCCTTTTGACGGGCTTAGGAGACAACCCTTACAGAATTTTCTCTCCTCTCTTTAAAGATCAGAACTTGGAAGAAAAGAGGGAGAAGAACTTTTGGCCTTTACAATAATTTTGAGCTCTAAAAATCACAGAATAAGATCAGGATTTCGGTGTGTTTTTTGTGCTCTTTCAGTGCTGAAAGGGTGGGGTATTTATAGGCCCCAACCCAGTTTGAATTTCGAGTTCAAATCTGTCAATTCCCGGAATCCGGGATCTGGTGGTTGCACCTCCTGACAGAGGCGGTTGCACAGCCTGGCAGAGCTCGAAGACTGAGCCTCTGGGCGGTGCCACCTCTTGTCAGGGGCTATTGCACCTCCTGCCTGAGCTCGAAGACCGAGCTCAAGCGGTGCCACCGCCTGACTGAGGCGGTTGCACCCCCTGCCAGAGCTTGAAGATCGAGCTCAGGCGGTGCCACCTCCTGGCTGGGGCGGTTCAACCGCCTGGCAGAAATTAGGGTCCGAATGGGTTGATCCATTTGGCCCAATTTGGGTTTTTCAGGGGCCCAATTGCCCCAAGATTAAGTTAATGGGATCACCTCCCATTTTCAACTTAATCATTGTGCTAACTATGATATTTCCTAAGACATTTACTGCAACTTGCTCCGGTGCGTCAATCGCTTCTTCCGGCGAGCTTCCGGCGAACTTCCGTCGATCATCCGATGAACCCTCGGTGATGCTCCTGCGGACTTCCGGCAAACTCCTGGACTATGACGATCCACTTGGCGTGTTCTGACGAGCTTCTTTGGCAAGCTTATGGACTTCTCGGATTTGTTCCCGCAAAACCTCCGACGACTGTCCGAACTTCCGTCGAACTCTCGAACTCCCAACGTGATCGTTGTCTTGATTCCGGCGCAACTCCTGCTGCATATCTTACTTTCATCGTAGTTAATCCTGCACACTTATCTCAACATATAGATTAGATAACAAATGACAATTGACTTCATCATCAAATTCCGAGATTCAACAACTTGCACATCTAGCAAACTTGTGTATTTCAAGAAGAAAGAGATGCTTTCTTAAACATCTCAAAACTGCTAGCTTGCATGTTCTAAAAGTGGTGTAAAATTTGCTAGCTTGTATGTTATGGTAATTGCTATCATACTACCTTGCATATCGATGATAATAGCAAAATTGCATGATGATAAAACTAGGAGATTATATTAATAATGCAATGTGTTGTACTTGGATATTTCAAAAGCTTGTAACTTGCACATTGCAATAGGAAGCAAGAATCATGAGCTTACACAAGAAAGCTATCTTGCATTTGCTTTTGAAATTTTTTGCTAGCTTGCATGTAGCAAAACTTGCATATCATAAAAATTGTTAGCTTGTAGTCTAAAGAGAAGCAAACATGCTAAACTTGCACATCTTTAATTGCTCGATTGCATGATGATAAAATTTAACACTATATTTTTTCATGCAATGCATTGAACTTTATATCTCAAACACATAAAAAGTGATACTTCTCCTTTTTGTTGATGACAAAGGGGGAGAAGTATGATCATGTTATGCATGATGACGTGTTGTAAATATTCATGATGAATATTTGCAATGACTTGAATTTGGCTTGAATTCAAGGTTCTATCAATATGGCATATTGATAGGGGGAGTTTGTTTAAACTCCAGGAGTTAAGGTTAACTCCGTCATCAAGTGGTTGTCATCATCAAAAAAGGGGAGATTGTTGAATCTCGTATTTTGATGATGAAACTACTTGATATGTATTTATGATTTAATCAACGTTTTGAGTAACGCATGATGCTTCGATTAGGATGAGACAATTAAAGTAGAAAAATCATGTTGTTCCGGAGGAACATGTCAGAAGATTGGACATCGGGCCGGTGGATCGGTCGACGTATCGACAGAAGGCTTCGGGCCATAGATTCAGGCATCGGGCCAAGAAGAGTGGGTATTGCGCCAAGGATATCGGAGTTGTGGAGTCAACTGACCGATTGGACAATAAGCTACAAGAGAGGACGATGCGCCGAAGAATCAGATGAAGCGTCGAGGGACCAATGATATGTCGGACAACCTAATTAATTGCTTAGGAGTAATTGTCTAGAACGAACTTTTGTTTTATATGTGCAGGATTAACTACGATAGCTTGAAGACATAAAGCAAGTCTACCGGAGTCAAGTTCAATAGGTGTTCAAGAGTCCGAAGATTCGTCGGAGATGTTGCCAGAACCAACCGAGAAAAATTCGGGGACTTGTCGGAGTTTTCGAAAGTCCACGGAAGAGATCGTTGGAGGTTCGCAGAGATCACTGAGAAAGCTCAACTACTCGCTGAACTCGCCACAAGATCAGGAGCCTACTGGGAGTCCGCCGAAAGAAATCCGAGGGTGTATCGGAAGTCCGCTGGAAGATCGAAAAGCTCGCTGGAAGGAGACTAGACGTTTGCCGGTTGAAAACTTGCTTACAATTATGTTTTCAGTTGCATAGTTTGCATATAATTAGGGTTAGGATTAAGGGATAATCCTATATCCTAGTTAGGGGCCAACTGGGCCTGATATTACCTAGTTTGGGCCAGATTTGAAGCTCATCTAGTGACGCATAGGACCGGGCGGTGGTACCGCCAGACTGGGCGATGGCACCGCCCAGCACCCGAGAGGTCCGGCGGTGGCATCTCCGGACTAGGCGGTGGCACCGTCAGTACACTATCAGTGTCAAACACTGACAGGCGGTGGCACCGCCAACATCGAGAACCCAAGAGAATTCAAAATTTAGAGCCCAAATTTGAATCCTCTTGGGGCCTATAAATACCCCTCAATTCTTAGTAGAGAATACAACCTTTTGAGGAGTAAGAAATTGAGATAAAGCCTTAGCAAAGTCTTTAGCAAGTCTTGTTTTTCAATTACTTGAGTGTTCACCTCCTTCTTTCTCGTTGAAAATTTGTAAGAGTGTAAACCACTTGTAAAAGGTTGTAAGAGGGGTATTTGTCCTTCCCCTTCAAAGTGATTTGCTAGTGAAAGTTGGGAGCCTCATCGAAGAAGGCTTCGAAAGTGGATGTAGGTCATTTTGATCGAACCACTTTAAATTGGTGTGTTCCTTGAATGTGTCTGTATTTACTTTTCTGAAACCGTTATTTACATAGCAGCAAGCTTCCGGTTTTCATCTTCTCACTTTACTCGAGCTACTTTTACCAAATCATTCATTATTGAATCGAAATCTCAACGCATTTATGAAATCGTTTTCAAACTTATGAGTTTTAATCCACTACACTAATTCACCCCCCCCCTCTTAGTGCCGCTCCGATCCTAATAATAATAACAAAGAGAATATAATCTCTAATACCATGAAGAATTAAGATCCTATAAAAGAGATGAAATTTTATTTATTAAGATAATAAATATTTATAGAGATTTTTTTATTATGATCAATCAAATCAGTTATTCAACTCTTGATCTTCTATCATCCTTATCTTTGCCCATCTAATCTCTCAGTAATGCTAATCTTCCATCATAAGTATATGGATTATACATATACACATATATATATATATATATATATATATATACATATATATATATATGTATATATATATATACATATATATATATATGTATATATATATGTATATATATACATATATGTATATGTATATACATATACATATATATATGTATATATGTATATACATATAAATATATATATATATATATGTATATATGTATATATGTATATATGTATATATGTATATATATATATATATATATATATTTATATACATATATACATATGTATATATGTATATATGTATATATATACATTTATACATATATACATATGTATATATATAAATATATATGTATATATATGTATGTATGTATATATACATATATATATATATATATATATATATATATATATATATATATATATATATATATATATATATATATATATATATATACATACATACATATATACATATATATATGTATGTATGTATATATACATATATACATACATACATACATATATATATATACATGTATATATATATGTATATATGTATATATATACATATATATATATATACATATATACATATATATATACATATATATATGTATATATATATATATATATATATATATATATGTATATGCGGTTTCACATCGTACGTTATAATATATACATGTATCATTATATCACACGTCATAATATATACGTAAATTGTACATTGTAACATATTCGTGTATTCCTACACTGTACGTTATCATATATATATATATATATATATATATATATATATATATATATATATATACATATTCACATTTAGCTTATGACAATCATATCATTTGAAACATGTTTTTTTAAATATATTATGGATCTTATAATTTATACGATCATTATTTTTTTAATAAATTAAACTTATTTTTACCCGATTTAACTCAAAAATAAAGATAATAGTAAAAGATCGTGTTCCTTAATAATCGAGTATGATAGAGAGTATTACACCTATCAAATTGGAGTATAGGATCATCATATGTCTTAATTAAGAATCTTATATCTTGAATTATTGATTTATAATAACTCAAGAATTCATGCAAATATTTTGATAAAATTTCAATAGAATATACTATAATTAACCTAAAACTTATTGTCAACCCGTTTCCTAACAAGAGATTGCCTTCCCAATAACTGGAGAGGGCAAGTTGCTCGTCGGAAGAAAGGACCATGTCTTGGACGAAGTGGGAGTGCATGGCCATGTAGAGAAATCTAGGGGCGACATCACATTCGTAGCGGAAGAATATAAAATAAAAATGCCAAATTTCTCAAGAAGATGTTCGTCGTCGTACGAAGATTGCTGCGCAAAAACTTACGAAACTGAAAACCATATGTAAGACAGTTATGTTACCTAGGGAGATCATATATCTTTGAATTTCTAGAAATCTATGAGATTGGATGAAGGAGATTAGCTATCATCCTCTCTAGCGATAATCTATACAGGAAGGGCTACAAAGACGCTTCTCGAATCGTTGTACAAATCTCCACACCTATTGGTTGAGGAGGAGAAGGGGAGAGAAGAATAGGAGGTAATAGCTAAGAAGACTCAACCTATGGCCCTTTGGTTTTCTCCTATTTATAGATAATCATTGTCAACTTAACCATAATAGATCCTGCTCTATTAGGTACTAGATCTTCATCCAACTACCAAACCTCTTAGATTAGTAGATCTCTATCCAATAATCTTTCATTGGCTCTTATTGGATCTCATCTATAGGATCTAATAATTCATGGCTTATTGGATATCCAATAAGATAGGGGCTCCAACAGATATCTCATATCCAAACCTCTACTAGTCGCAACACCTACTATATGTGTGTGACCCTCTAGGCCCAATATCGAGCTAGTCATGAGTCATACCTGTTAGAACTAATTCTGTCTTAATAAATTATTATCTTCATAATAATTCACTTGACTCATCGACTACGAACATACTATGTCAATACGCCGCAATCCCTAGACGATATAGGGGAATCCAATCTATTGGACCTATCTGTCCTTAGTTACCATATATCTATAGTCCCTTACCCATCTAATACCCTAGAAACCGTATACCGAGCATGGTACTATCAAGCCTATACAATTTTTATTTGAGTCTTGTTTTAATTGGATTCTCTCATAGAACTCTTTTTCTCTCAATCTGAATGACCCTAGCCTAGGGATACTGAGAGAGGATGATCCTTTATCAACACTCAATAGCCCTCGTAAAGTTGGCTGTCACTCCCGATAACCGGTTGTACTAGATTTGAACTTCCAGATCTATAAGTCTGATATCAAAGAGTGGAGTACTCATACAAGATATCCTTGGTGTCTCAAGTCTAAGTACCAGATACACTATTGAGACAACGAAATCGTTGTCTAACAATGAGGGATCATCAACCATCCAACATTCTATGAACGGATCAATCAGTGAACTCATTCTCCAATGAGCACTTACACTGTATCCCTAGTTTTCCCATATGAGCAATTATAAGACCAATCGCCACCATCATATGAATTGGTATACAACATACCAATCTGTCTAATTATCTCAATGTTTCTCTCGAGTAACCTATAACTGAGATTATTTAAGATCTGTATTTAAAGGCGAATCAGTCGTATAATCATGATCTCATCACGATCCAATTTTTATTGCACAGATCCACGTATATCATAATATACATATAAAAAAAAATAAAAAATAAAAAATATCATAATAATAATAATAAGCAAAAAAGATTACATGTCATATCACACATGTCATCACTCATGTGATTGACTTGCAGGGTACCTATGACTTGCAAGGGCGAAACATTCTTGGTATAACCGAAGAAGCAATGAGAATCAATAAAAAGATCATCAAGTAAATCAACAATAACAAATAGAATAGAAGCTCTCATACCATGAAGAATTAAGATCTTATAAAAGAGATAAAATTTTATTTATTAAGAAAATAAATATTTATACAGATTTTTTTTTATGATCAATCAAATCAGTTATTCAAATCTTAATCTTCTATCATCCTTAGCTTTGCCCATCTAATCCCTCAGTAATGCTAATCTTCCATCATAAGTACATGGATTATACATGATTTTCTCAATATTTCCAATCACATATATGCTGCAATTGTAATCAGATTAAACAACAAATGCCAAGCTGCATAACGAGAAGAACAACATCAAAGACAATTGCATGGTGGCAATAATTAGTGTTGCCAAGTGTGTTGTAAAATGTATAGTTTTTGTGCTATATATATTCGATCATGGAAATGTTCTAATAAGCTTGAGAACAAGTGATGAGCCCCGTATACCTAATTTCATGGACACTAAAGCTTTCGACACTTTTGGTGAAGTTCCCATGTTTGTTGATGGATATCCAGAGTCCATGAACAGAGTTAATTCCAGAGCTCTCGTAGCCCCATAAATTAACTGATGGTTAAGTCATCCTCCTTGTTGTATCCAAGACGAAAATACTGTTGCGTAAGAGACATCAAACTAAGCGACAGTAGACTCAAGATGATGCAACTTATCTCTTTATTAGGAAGAAAAAAAGGTAAGGCTTACGAAAAAAGAAAGATATTGAGTGCATGGAGAATCTCATGTACTTGATTACAACAAGTTTGTCCGACCCAACTCATCCTACTTTTCTCTCTTTAACAACTTGGAGTGAGCAAGGTATCAGATAGCTATTAGTTTAGCGTCTGCCGACACTATCAGTTTAGCATCTTCAATCAGTGCATTCTTCTTCTTCTAGAAAATAACGCACGAAAACAACTGCTCAGAGTGTGATATCAGAATTGATGTTTCCCTTTGTGTATATATAATATATGAATAGCAGCCAGAGGAGACTGATGAGAGAAACTTGAGAACAGCTTGGAATCAGAGGGTTTGGGTCATAACAAGGACACTGGTGAATGGACAAGAGAAAGACCTGGGACCGAGCTCATTATTAGGGACAAGTAGAGGGAGAAGCGTGAGAGGCCAAACATGGAGTCGGTTGGAGGAAGGATTGGGAGCTGATGTCGGATATGGATCAACTAGTGTTTAGATGACGTTGGAGCTAAGGAAATTAATGGGCACGCGCACGCGCACGCACTACCATAGATAACTACTCTAGACCGTCCCATGCTCCGAGCAATGATTGAAAGGAAAGAGACGAGTCGATACCAGGAGGGTTCTCCAGGAACGCCAAGACATTGTTTGGTTGGATTTGGATTTCCTGTCGTATACAAACATATCATAAATCATATTGAGATATTTTACGTGTCATATTTGTGAGCTTGTTATCTTACATAACTTGAAAGTTAACATATCATATTTGTCATATTTTATATCCTAATACTATCATGTTGGACTATCTTCTTAGTTATTTTTTTTAAATAAAATCTAATTTCTTTTTTGCTACCAAAATTATCTTGATTTATTTTTTTAAAAAAATTAATCCATTTAAATTATATTTTTAACTACTTGACACTAATACCATATTAAAAATCTGAATATTAATGATGGATATAAGTTAAACAAGTAAAGATTGATACATATCAAATTGGACATCAATTCAACCTAAACATTTAAGTTTTTTGGTTATGAGTCTAACTTAATATATATAATTTAACCCTTTCCATCCTTAACAATATGAGACTATCTTTTTAATTTATCTTTTTTCACCTCAAACACATAAATTTAACAAAGGGTGATTTTCATAGAAAATACTCATATTTTAAGTATTTTTCAATCCATACCCTCCATATTTCAAAAGGTATCCCTAATTTCAAACGGTACCCCTAATTTTAAAAAAAAATCTAAAATACCCCTCAAAAATATTTTTGATAATTTTTTATCCATTTTTTTACTAGTTTTAAACTATTATAGTATCTTCGTTTAGCTCGTTTATAGTATTTTTCAATAATGCTTATAATTTTTTTATTGAGATATTAAAATTACTATAAATACTTTTGAAAAAATACTATAATTGATATCATATTATATCTCTTCGATTGTCATTACTCGTAGATTATTATAATATCATATTTTTATACTTTTAATTAGTTTGTTTGAATTTCGAAGTTCATTTGAATTATTTACAATATTTGTGATTAAATTTTATAGTATTTTTTATTATGATGGTTAAAACATTATAACAAACTAATTTTTTATTTCTATTTGTCTGATATTGATCTTAAAATATTATAAATACTTATCTAAATCATAGTATAATACATCAAATGATTTCTAATGTATCATTTGGCTCATTTATAGTGCTTTTGTTATGATGATCCAGACACTGAAATAGGCTAAAAATACCATAAGAGGCCAAAACATTATAATAGATGAAAAAAATTTGAGAGATAATTTAAATATTTTTTAAATTAAAAAATATTATTAAAAAATGAGGGCATCGATTGAAAATGTCTAATATATAAGTATTTTGAGAAAAATCATCCTATAACTAACACATCATATATTTGTTGGACTATTTTAGAAAAACTGATGAAGATGCTGTTCAACAAGCTGAAAGCATATTACGGCATTGTGCTTGTGGAGAAGAAAAGGCAAAAAGAAGTTTCAAGATGCACATCGCACTTTGACAGCATTGTCAACAATCATATCTCTTTACTAAGCGGAACTTTCAACAGACAATATATAGCATCGTTTCCTATCCCCTTTTGTTAAAGGACGGAACATTTATTCCCTCCGACAGTAATAATTTTAAGGAATGCTCTGCATCGGGAGGGCCACATGTTTAATACAACTATTTTCGTAGATCTTTCTGTAATTTTAAGATACCCGCGACCACACCCGCGTTAGACTAACGTGGAGCACTGAGACGTTACCGGGTCCCACATCGCAGGCAACAAATACTTTCTCCCGCCCAATCCTTTCGCGTTGTAGCTGGCCCCGCTTGACGGGTCCACCAGGACTTTACCCGGGTACCCGGGATACGCACCGCTGCCGAACACCCCCGTGCACGCTGTCACCGCCTCCAGCGGCGCATCCGCTGGCCCCTGGTAGTAGCCGTCGCCGTTGGGGTTCGTCGCCGCCCCAGCCAGCAGCGTCGCCAGGTTGATGACGACTCCGTCCATCCCCACGTCGCCGTTTGGAGCCACCAGCGGCGGGGTCTGCGGCCCGTAGAGCGGTTGGTGGAAGGGCCACGCGCACTGCCCCGGGCATTGGCTCGCCGAGTCGCCCACCCAGACGAACCCGGCCGAGCCCGGAAGTCGTCCGTGCGTCCCGCACCGGCTCGAGCAGAAGCCGTCGACCGCCACGTCCGCCGCGGTGACGACCACGCTGATGGCCCTGGAACCCCTCCCGGACGCCGCTCTAGCAGCCAAGGTGGCCACGTCGGAGGAGGAGAGCAGCTTCCCCTTGGAGTATGACTCGTCGATGAGCTGCGGGCCGAGGGAGAAGTGCACGGCAGCACCGCCATACCGGGCGATGGTTTGCCACCAGGAGGCGGCTGAGGGCGGTGGGGGGGAGGCCCCGTTGGGGGAGAGGGACCGGATGAAGTCGGCCACGATGGCCCGTTGGGCGGCCGAGAAGCGGCCATAGAAGAGCAGGCTCAGGGTGTAGTCACCTTTAAGGAGGGGGCCATTATGGTACTTGAGGACGAGAGGTGGCTGCTGTACGAGGACGAGCTTCCTCGGTGCAGCTGCGTCGGAGTAGGACAAGAGCAAGAGCAAGGATAAGAGGAGCAGGTAGTGGAAAGTAGCCATATCGATCTATGTATCGAAGTGTTTGTCGTGGTTCTTATACTTTGAGGCAATGCCACAAGGTAGGGAGATACAAGATATATATATAGTAGGGGAGTGAGGAATTTGTAGAGGAGGGTTCATGGCTACAGCTGTGGGTGGTGGGATCAGGCGACTGAGACTGGTTTCCGCCAAATGATTAGTGGTGGGATTGATGGACTTTGACTGATGCCGTGCATTGTTTTGCTTACTCTTGGTCAAAATCGTGTAGAATTCCAGGTCGGGTTGGATGATGAACAAGTACCTTTGTGAAGTCAAATCTATCAGGTATAACATGCCATAAGAAGTAGTAGCTCACGTAGCATGCGACTTCGATGTCCAGTTTTCATTTCGTCTTCAAATTGTGAGGAATTGTTTCATGATCCTATGAACTCGATCAATCTCATATGAGTTACAGAGCATGTCGATGTTGGGTAGGGTGATTTAAGAGATGAGGAGGATAGATAGATAATGACGGCTCCGGTGGAAGCCTCTTGATCGCCTCCTTTGTGGAAGAGGTTTGGTCACCTCAGCAGTCTGCTTCTGTTTTCAATGGCCGCACGACCGTTCCACTTCTTTGCTCACGGTGGTCTTCCCTGCCAGCCGAGCACGGTGTGTTTGGTATCCCCTTTAATGGCTTCTATTTGTTTTTTTCTTCGTATTTTAAGCATCAACTTAGTGTGATGTGAAACACATACATGGAGCAGTCAATGGATCAGCTCTAATGGTACCATTAATATATATATATATATATATATGCCTTCATGGTAGCTGTAGTGGGTTTTTATCACGCGCGTCCGCTGATGTGTTTGTGGATGTCTATTAACTCCTCTTATTATTTGAGAGTATTAAAATTGACTGTTAAGCTAGGAGGTTTTATTGAACGTAGATACCATAATCATGCAGCGACTTACAGGACGATTTTAGTCTCACCAAAGTAGGATAAGGCCCAAGATAGTGTAGGGATTAGGATACAAGTCAGTCGTGTCGCTTTTGAGACACGACTAGTGATGTGAAAGATTTCTTCATCATCAATTGGTGCTATCAATCCAGCTAGTGTCCCACGGGTGCCGCGCTGAGCGGATGGTGTTCAATCATTGAGTGGCAAGGAAGAAGACGAAATCAAAATGTTGTCCTAACAAGCATCACTCATACCTCCCTCAACAATCATCATTAATAGCGAAATGGACATCTTAATTAATAATTCAATTCCCAAAAATTTTATGCCCCCGAATTACTATGCCTTGCACAAAATCAATCTCAAAGTTCTTTTCTAATTCTAACTTTTTCAAAGACTTTAAGCATGTTAGATTGTCAGTTTAAGTTGGATTAGGATACTCAATTATATATATGAACAAAAAGATAATTGGAACTCGTCATCTTCTTGCTGGAATATCTCCTTAAGAGATAGCTATGATATCTTAAGGTGTTTTCTGATTCGTAAGGATGAAGTAGAACGATAACAGTAATAGTTCGTCTTAAAAGCCAGCTCTCGTTCCAATCACACTAATATAATCCACATCAATAGTAACGTGATAAAACAAGCATTTATTGGCTCAATTATGTCACCAGACATGTTATTGTACAGGCAGGCCTACACAAACAACGAGCAGTGGGAGAAACGAATCCTCTATCTTCTATTTATCCATGCCCACAAGGAAAAGAATACAAGAGTTGTTCCTAAAGCTCTCACCACCCACCTACATTTCTGTTTTATTCTTTTGAACCAACGAGCTATTTGTTTCCACCACCATCTACTACTGTACACTGCTTTTCCACCTAAAATATCGCACCCCACAATACTGTTTGTTCCATCAAGTGAACACTGGGATGAGCTTTTGAAGGTAGAAAACACCCAAGAAATCATTGTTCACAACAGGCTAGCTCTCTAACTCTTTCCACCAAGACACTCATAGAATAAGATGTAACCATGATCTGTGTTGCCTGGGTACTCCTGAGAGGACCCAAAGAATGTCTGCACGGTCGATTCATCAATCATTTCGATGTTGTCATCATCGAACATCAACCAGTGGTTGTGGCTTTTGACGAGGCTGACATAGTGACCATGGTTGGGGCCGCTCCCCACATGGACAACAACTGCAAAAAGAATGTACTCGGAGTCTGCATCCTCGGCCGTGTTAAGTTTCAGCTCCATGGGAAACACAACACGGTAGGATAGCTTCTTGTACCGGCCAAGCTGCTCCATGTACTTAAAGCGTTTGAGGTGGATCACAAGGATATGTGGTGGCTTCTTGATCTTCATTCGCTTCTGTGCTTCCTGCAAACTGCACAGGAGAACAAAATTCCATGCTTCAGAAAGAGCTAGCACAAAATGATCCAATCACAAAGTGCCAATGAGGATTCTTGCAGAAAAACACAATCATGCCAATGATTTGAACCAAGAAATATTTTAAAAGATTGAGTTACCATCCCATGAATAAAGTATCTGCTTATTAGTAACTTAAGCCTTATCATTGCTTCCATGCTGCAGCAAAGTTGGAAGTCACTCCAAATTGATAAACAAGATTTTAATAAATTGCAGTCATTGAACAAGGTGCGACAAAGATATTAGGCAGTCTCTAAGTCAAAGATATCAGGCAAGTTCAAATTTTATTATGAAATGAGACAAACATATGTCATGTAAGTCAGTTAGCACATGGGATGTGACTTTAGTACAAGAAGAAACAAAAGACCAGAAGATAATTCTTACCTGTCTCAGATGCACTATCGAGAAGTGGAAAAGGGCAGTCATCTCTAGTAAATAGAAAATTAAATTCTAGAGAAAATTCAGATACCGTGATAAAGAAAAGAAGTTGATTGCTTATTATAAATAAAATTAAGCTTTATTAGGCAACAAGATTAAGAACCACAAAAGAAGAAGATAGCAATGCACCTGCAGCACT
Source organism: Musa acuminata AAA Group (assembly GCF_036884655.1). Classification (NCBI taxonomy): domain Eukaryota; kingdom Viridiplantae; phylum Streptophyta; class Magnoliopsida; order Zingiberales; family Musaceae; genus Musa; species Musa acuminata. Next base: position 29,993,657 of record NC_088356.1, on the reverse strand, counting down.
TATCACAGAAAAACTTGTCCTCAGCATTTAAAGTTTCTGTCGAACAAAAGTTTTTGAGGCAGCTTGTTATAGAACTATTTTGCTCAATATCAAGGCTCAAGTCAAAAAACATCTCATCCCTTGCGGTGACAGTTTCACAACATAAGCATCGTGTTTCATTAGTCAATATGCCCTGTACACAAGAATACAGTTAATGTTAGCATCATCAAGTACCACATACTTAGCTTTATGCATGTCACATTTAACAGAAGATGCATAAGGAAACAGGCTAATTGGTCACCTGAAAGTTCTTGTGAACCCACGTAACAATTGGCTCTTTTCTGACACCATTCATCACAGGATGGCTTGGTCCATTGCTAATCTTTTCAGACGGTGACAAGGCCTCCGGGGGACTTTTTAAAGCATTAGACTCTTTTTCAAGAATATCAACAAGTTCGTTCAGCAAGAAATTCAAAAACTCATGAGCATCCTAGAGAAGCCAAAAGAAAAAAAAATATCATTTTGATGTCATATTAGCTGGCACAATCACAATGCTCAAAGATGTAGCAACAAGAGATATTTGGTATGATCCATTTTAGGATAACAGGAACGTGGTGACTCAAAACACAATCTTCCATGAATTCCATATTTGTGGGATGAGGTAACATCTAAAATTACTATTATACCTATCTATACCTTCCAAATCATAGAATTTATGGACCATTAACTGAAAGAAGACATTCCACATAAAAAATAAACAGATCACTGAGGCCTTTCTCAACAAATCAGGTAGACAAGAATAGATACATTCTGCAAATGAATTAAAGCTGAAGATGCAATTATCACGTTACTATAATTCACAGAAGCGACTTATATAGAGGCATATTTGAGAGTTTAATAGGAGGAAATTGATGAGAAGAAAAACAAGAGGGTGATAATCAATAATTTTGCATCATAATTTAGTTTAAATTTTAAAGTTCACTAAAATTCTAGTTAGCATAGGGAAGATAGTCCAAAGTGAATAATCAAGCACAATCTATGTTCCACAAATAAATAGATTAAGTATATCCCTAGAACAGCCAGAAAGTCCAACTAATGCCTATGCTATTAACAAATTAGCAAGTCAATTTCAATTACCTGGTGCATGTATCCGCGGAAAATCTCATTCTGTTTCTTCA